>NC_047111.1:54440511-54590511 GCF_902500255.1 Thalassophryne amazonica
ACACACACACACACACACACACACACACACACACACACACACACACACACACACACACACACACACACACACACACACACACACACACACACACACACACACACACACACACACCCTGCCTCATGCCCTATGATTGTTGAGATACGCTCCAGCTCCCATGTGACCCTTAACTGGAGTAAGTGGGTATAGAAAATGGATCGATGGATGTGAGAGATGAATGGTCTGACTGACACACACACACACACACACACACACACATATATATAAAATAAAGGAATTCTAGCTTACTTGGTTGTAGCAAAGATTGAATCAAACTTGTCTTTGAGGGCTTTTCCCTCACTAAGTGGCCAGTTGGACTCTTCTTGGTGACAGAAGATGACATGATTTAGAACTGACTTAGACACTCCGAGTGCAGAGATCATCTCCCGGTCCAGCTCACCACACTTTGATGACAAGCTCACTCTCTGACCGTCTCTAGATGGATTAACATAGTGCGTAAAAATGGAACCATACAACATTTGCAATACTAACAATACTAAGAAATGGTTTTTAAACTCTGAACAGACAAAAATCCCTTTAAGAGGTTAATAAGATGATTATTATATAACTATAAAATAAGAGACTGAGGTTCTTTTTAATAAGTAAATGACAGTTCAAATCAAGGCCATCAAGGCTTACTTTAACCTGGTGATGACCTGCTCTAAGGTTTTGAAGGAGTAGTTCTTTGCCTTCTGAGTGCAAGACATGGATCGCTGAATCGTTATTTTCTCTCCATTGACATCTGTGAATAACAGCCGAATCTGTGCTCGCACATCTGTCTCATGGGCATCCTGTAGTCAGAAACCACGACTTTACATGAAGATACACAGAAACTTACATTCACAGTACCTTACATGGTAGTAACAGGAATGATTTTACCTTTGGATCGTGAACAAAAGCACCTCCTTTAGATCCAGGGGGAAGTTCACCTGATGTTGAATACTTCAAGCACTCAATAATAGTCTGGAAAAAAGGACATAGTATTTTCTCAGAGACAGCAATAAAAGAGATGCAGTGATGCACATTTTTCTTTCCTGATATGGTCCATAAAATCAGGGTATCAGCTGAAACCGAATACATCTGAAGCCACAGCAATATAAAACTTGGCTTTTCATATACGAGGTCTGTTAGAAAAGTATCCGACCTTTTAATTTTTTTCAAAAACCATATGGATTTGAATCACGTGTGATTGCATCAGCCAAGCTTGAACCTTCGTGCACATGCGTGAGTTTTTTCCACGCCTGTCGGTTGCGTCATACGCCTGTGAGCAGGCTTTGTGTTAGCAGTCGTCCACCCCTCTCGTCGGATTTTTATTGCGAATAAATGTCTGAACGATTTGGAGCTTTGCTGCATCAATTTTTTCCAGAAACTGTGAGAGACCTCCAGGTGGACACCATTCAGAAAATTCAGATGGCTTTCAGGGACAATTTTATGAGGATTACACAGATTAAGGAGTGCTCCAGCCGGTTTAAAGACCGCCCACAGCTGCTGAGAGCGCACCGCGCTCCGAGCGCCGATCGACAGGCTGAATCAACCAGATCATTTCCAACGTGAAGGCTTTGTTGATCCGGGACGTCGTCTGACTTACACAAAAATGGCAGGAGACGTGGACATCAGTACTTTTTCAGCACATTCCACTGTTACAGGAGTTTTTTTTTCATGGAAAGAGGGTTAGGGTTAGGGAAGCGCGTCGTGGCGGTGCCGCATGGCGCAAGGCAACACCGTGATGAAGCCTCACAGGACATGTTCTGGCATGGAAAGAGGGTTAGGGACGCGCATCACGGCGGTGCCGCATGGCGCAAGACAACGCCGTGATGAAGCCTCACAGGACATGTTCTGGCATGTCCAGGCTCATCCACAATTTCTCGGATAGTCACATGACTGAAAACCCACCGAAAGCCGTCTGAAGGCCGTCCTGTGAGACCAACACAGAGGTGGTTTTGTGCTGTTCCATGAACGGCTCCGTGGCGCATCCCTCCGCCTCTCTTTCCATGAAAAAAACTCCTGTAACAGTGGAATGTGCCGAAAAAGTACTGATGTCCACGTCTCCTACCATTTTTGTGTAAGTCAGACGACGTCCCGGATCAACAAAGCCTTCACGTTGGAAATGATCTGGTTGATTCAGCCAGTCGATCGGCGCACTCTCAGCAGCTGTGGGCGGTCTTTAAACCGGCTGGAGCACTCCTTAATCTGTGTAATCCCCATAAAATAGTCCCTGAAAGCCATCTGAATTTTCCGAATGGTGTCCACCTGGAGGTCTCTCACAGTTTCTGGAAAAAATTGATGCAACAAAGCTCCAAATCATTCAGACATTTTATTCGCAATAAAAATCCGACGAGAGGGGTGGACCACTGCTCACACAAAGCCTGCTCACAGGCGAATGACGCAACCGACAGGCGTGAAAAACTCACGCATGCGCACGAAGGTTTAAGCTTGGCTGATGCAATCACACGTGATTCAAATCCATATGGTTTTTGAAAAAAATAAAAAGGTCGGATACTTTTCTAACAGACCTCGTATAGATGTTTCACAACATTCTACTTGATTTGCACCCATCATGGGTCCACTGTGGGGATCCTGAGTGACAAGGAGCAGCCGCAAGACACCACCACAACCTGCTGAGGACATGTGGAATTTCAGAATGTCTTCCTGACAAAGGGCACTGGTAATGCTTCTGTCAGTCTTTAAGAAAGATAAGCTTCAGGAAATTGTGTTTTTGTAGACTCCGCTCCCATTTTTCTACTTTCACAGTAAATTCTACCAATATGTGCAATCTAAAATAGTTTTACTGTGAGAAATGCATGAGTATTATCTGCGGTTTTACACAACTTTTCCTTCAGTGTAACCCACAGATGCAGCTCACGGCATCACACACTTTTATTGAAAATCGACTCACCATTTGATTGTTGTGTTTCTGCATGTGCATGGATTGGGTGTGACGATCAGTCCTCCTGACCAAACTCTGATACACCAAATACTGTCTGTATCAGTGCCGATTCTAGAAAGACGATGGGTATTGGTGCATACCTGAGCAATACAGTTACATTTTTCATTTTGGAACATTTTCCCACCAGCTATTGCTGTGGCCCCATGCCAAGAATATGTCTAATAAATACATATGCAATTTTTAATTGGGAGGTCACACATAGCCCTCTCCATGTTTCATCTCCATTATATTATTAAAATCAATTTATTTTGGCTTCTCCTGTTGTAGTCCTAGTTGCCACAGATTCCCAAATCAGGGAAAGAGGCCTGGCACAGAGCCAGATGTCATCCATTTGGTGATGGTGGGGGCACTGTTATGTACTCCAACATAAAGCTCCTACTGAGACTGAATTTTTCATGTCAGCCATCATTGTTCTTAACCATGTGGTCTGACACCCAAAAACAGATAACCAAATAAACAGAAAACACTGATTGGGCAAACCAGCACTGCCCAGGACAAACCATGATGTCACTGCAGCAATAAAAGCACCTGCAGCATTTTTTTCTTTTCCACCTTTCGTATCAACCATGCACACTGCAGCAAGTAGAGAAAGTTCCACTCAACAGTTTGGTCTTAATCATACCACCCTGCCCCAGCCCACAGACAACCAGCAAACACCACCTTGCCCTGTTAGTTGGGGAGTCTGCTGTCAATAATGTGAAACAAAAAGCAGGTTCAGCATCAAGCACAAGAGCGTGCTGAAGGTTGACAAAGCACACGTGGAACTTCTCCGGTTTGAGCTGGAATAAAGTAAGAGGCTTGTGTCTGGGCAGAGGCTAACATCAGCATTCACACATGAAATGGGGCTGTTGGAAGCAAACTGCTTTCTGCTGTGAAGAACATTGAGCAGAAGCTAAAGCAAACAGCTAGCATCATTAACGCTAATAGGATAAACAAACGACATAAGAGCCAGCCTGTTCTGTGAATGTACACTCCATTTTCCACCCTCTCTCTCTCTTCGTATGAATGCATATCTACACTCTGCGTGCCCATTTTCAGACCTAGAGCAAAGCACCAGCTTCTTGTCAGTGTGCATTTAGAATACACCATTCCACAGAGACAGCTCTTACTACAGTGGTAAATGATTTCCTGCTCGCTATGGATTCGGACACTACCGCGGTTCTGTTACCTTTAGTTCTTAGCACTGCGTTCGACATGGCGAATCATCTCATACACCTCAGCAGGTTGGAGAATCACTTTGTGATTGCTGGGAAAGTCCTTGTATGGTTGACATCCTACCTAATCAATTGCATGGGTGCATGAAAATGTTTTGATTGAATATTTTCTGTGAGTGGATGGCTGAGCGCCAAAGGCGCGAGATCCCCTAGGGGGATCCGGGGGCATGGAAATTTAAAAAAAAAAAAAATGGTGCAATTTGGTGCATTCTGAGAGCACTTTGGTCAATTTTTCTTGGTTTAACACACTGATATTTGACTCTTATACTGGAACAAAATATGGCTCAAGTTTTGATTTCATTAAAATTTATTTACTATCTTGTATGTATTGTCTGTAATACATTTCCACAAATGGACTGACTGTCTGCATTAACTGACTTTAATTCTGCTTTCATTGTTTTCCTCCTACATTTATCAAATTCTAAGTGTGTCTTATAAAACAAATCAATAATTGCATCCTTTCTGCTTTTAGTAAATAATACACTTAAAGACATGATAACTACTGCCCATGAAGTCTTTTACCACTTGTAAGTCATTTAAAACTGAAGCAACAGTTAAAAAATTAAATACAACCATCACCAGATCAATACCACATAATAATGCCAAATAAAACCATCAGACTAATTTAATTCTAAATAAAGTGTTGTGAAATGCCATCACCAGAATGCAGTGCTTTCAAATGCCACCAGGTGTAATATAAATAACAATCATAACCAATGAATATACCTGTACAGTATTTAACACAATGCTTTAATTTTACCTCAAAATATTTTATTGACAAAATATATCTCATCATTTTTGAATGGTTTATCTATTAAAGAGTAAAACTGAAGGAAATCAATTACAAGGTCTGAAAGAAGTTTCTGTAGGAAGTATTTTAGCCATAAGGTCAATTGAGAGGAGGAAGTGTTGGCTTCTTAAATATGTGAAAGACACTGGACTCTATAACTGCTATACAGACTGATGCAGAAGGTGGCAGCAAAGCAACAATAAGGATGCCGGCTGCTGTGAAACACCACAGAAGAAGAGAGGGGTGCACTTGAGTTACTGCACAGGGACACATTTTGAGAGGAGTGGTTTCTCATACCGTTTTCCCAGCTCCATTGGGTCCAACCAGCACTGTAAGAGGACTGAAGAAAGTGATGACTTGCTTGTCTTTATCCTCAATCCCAAAGCTCCTCACCCCAAGGATGCTCATCTTGTCTATCTTTGACATGTTGCTAAATGAAATAAAGAAACAGAAGATTGCTTTCATTAACAAGTAGCAGCAAGTACTTAATGAAGTGAAAGTATTTAAACAACCAAGACCATATCAAAACATTCGAGCATTTGCTTCTGAAGAGCAATGCAGAATGAAAATTAATCAACAGACATTTGCACACACTGACAAATAACCTAAGTTATTGTATTTAGTACCAGTTTATCAAGACTCAAGAATTTACTCTCATGCTGCTGTCACTGTACAATCACTGTGATTATCAGGGCTGATAGCACAAAAATTCTTATACTAATTCAAAACAAGCTACAAACTGGTCTCAACTAAACGGACTGAGCACTCCATGAATGAACGAATAATATCAGAGTTGTTAGTGGTGAGTGGGAAAGCAGCCAGAGTGTGGTGAATCCACAGTGCCACCTCGGGGGTCTGGGGGCATGCCCCCCCCCCCCCCAAGAAATTTTGGATATAGACATGTAAAATGGTGCATTCTAAGGCTATTACCCCAACTATGAAAAGCACATTAAGTGACTGGCGTTTTAGATATTTATTTCATACAATAACACAATAATGCTTTAACTATGCACTTTTTTTTTTTACAGATCTGATCCATTTCATATAGGCAAATAAGCCACTTACAAGATATGATTTTTCTTTTTGACCTAGTATTCCACAATTCTGTTTAATGAGCAACTAAAGAAGAATTTTTTCTTGTAGGAATGGCAAATGTAAAACCTGTTTGCAGAGGAGAGTGAGGGAGAGGTGTTGTGAGAAAATTTTGAATTTCCGTGTATCTGTAGCTAGCTTCTGGTGCCTTTTCAGAACAAAAATAAGAATGAATGTCATTATATTTCACTTATGAAAAACAATATTATATTGTTATTATTATCATTACAAAGACTTTAGGGCTGTAACTTTTGCTGTTTTACTTCGTACAAATTATTTAAATGCAACACCCCCTCCCAATAAAAGTTTTCTAGTGCCACACCCGGAAAACTGCATTACTTCTGGAGGTACAGGTATTAAAAGTTTTAAAACATATTTTTGGACAGTTTAAATGTGAAATATTTAAATATGATCTAAACTAAAAAAGGATATTCATTAACAGCTTTAATACACTCAGAAGGGACAGAAATAAATCAGATATATTGACTGAGTGAAATGTGAAAACCATTCAGTCTAATCGATGAAGAGCGAGACTGCTCAAAGGTCTCTGAATTTTGAGTTTAAGTAACCCGAGAGCTAAATGGACACAGCATACATCACTTAAGGCTTTTTAAGTGATGTTTCTCTTGGCTTTCAGATGGTCTTTGTTGTGGAAAAACCCATGCAGCAGTTTTTTTCCCCCCACACAACTTTAAAGGGAAGTCTACTATACAATTCCATTGTGATCTCAATTGGTTTAGATTTAAATTATCCCAGAAGTGTGCCACTCTTCCCAAGTTGCCTCCCTGCAAAGATAGCTTCACATAGCATGTTTTGAGATGCATGTGACAAGTAAAGGTTTGGAAAAATGGACACATAGCCAAGCCTAACCTGGGATCACCAGGATGGAAGGAGGAGGAATATTTCCAGCCCATATTATTCAATGGATGTCAGCTTCAGAGGTCATTAACAGTCTCATTTGCAGCTGCACTAGAAGGTCTAAGAGCTGTTGCATGTGTCTGCAAAAATCAAAATATAGCATGTAGAGAGTTGTGTCTGTATGAATGTGCAGTCGTTCTGCAACAGCCTAACTCATGAAAAAATGGAATAAATAACAATATTTATGAATAGTTGATCAACGTGAGATGCCTTCAGTAAAAACTAGAAAATATACACACTCTATACCTAACTGTATGGCAAACATTTTGAAGTGTTTATGAGATATTCACATATTATAGACTAAGCATAAGGTGAAATATAACTCATATCTGCATAGTGCATATTTTTCATTTTGTCTGTGTGGACTGAATACTCCAGAGTATGAATGAATCATTGCTAGCATCGTTATACTAATACAGAGATAAATCTTCAAATACACCAATAATACTAACACTGGAAAATACTGCAGCACAGTAGCTTAGTGGTTAGCACTGTTGCTTCACAGCAAGAAGGTCATGGGATTGCTTCCCACCTGGGACCTGTCTGTGTAAAGTTTGTGTGGTCTCCCTGTCTTTCCGTGGTTTCCCTCCCACAGCCAAAGACATGCATGTTTGGTGAATTGGAAACTTTTAATTCACCATGAATGTTTGTCTGTTTGTATGTGGACCTGCAATAGACTGGCCTCTTGTCCAGGGTGTACCACGCCTCACATCCTATGACTGCTGGATTATGCTCCAGTGCCCCATGACCCTTAATTGGAATAAGGAGGTGTAGAAAATGGATGGATAGGTTGCAAAATACTGCTCAGTCAGTCACTGTCTTCAAAGTTATGTAGCCAAAAAAAAAAAAAAAAAACGAGCCATACTAAAATACGAAATGAAGCAAAATGGGGCTTAAAATTACAGTACATTTAATTAAATGCATCGAATTATGACAAAACTAACTTTGTATCATAGATTACTCACACAATATGCTTAACACAAAATTGATACCACAGTCATCAATTTCATAAAGTTAATGTTTACTGTCGCAATTTTGTTACATTTTATCCCCACTCTGTAATTATCAGTCCCCATTTTGTTACATTCTGTCCATTTCATATTGTGGTAGAGCGGACCAAAAAACAGTTGTAGGAAAGAAAGTAACAGTAAAAAAGTAACGGACATAAAGTATCACTGTATCATGGCAAAGGAATATATTGGTGTGTTGAGTAGAGCCCGACCGATATTATCGGCCGATATAAGCCCTTTTCAAAGTACTCACTATCGGCCTAAATTTTGCCGACAGAATGCCGATAATTTCTCATAAACAGAACAGTTACTGAAATAATGTTTGTGTCGGCAATGTAAAATGTCCTTGCACCATTTGTCCAGTAGATGGAACTCTGACTCCATTCAACTGAGAGCTGCTTACACCCCTGCTTAAATGTGTTCATCACCAGCCCCCATAGTTCGCCGTCACACTGCACTGATCGGCTGACAAAAGCATACAACTAAGTTTATAAGGATCTATATCTTTATCCTGAACCTATATCTAAGTTGCAGCAACAAGAGGTACAAGATCAGATGTATTTCACAACTCTTTATAAGGATATGTATTTGCTAATTTCACAAAGGTTTAATTCTTGATTGCATTTTTGAACTTGAAAATTCTTCTCTGTTATAAAGTTAATCAATATGAGGACAAAGCTTCAGCTTTTAGCTCATACCTTTTTTGTTAAGGGTCCAAAAAAGAACATTTTATTCATTAAAAAAAAACAACACATCGGCTGATTTATTGGCTATCGGCAAATCAGCCGATTACCTGCATTTTTTTTCATCCAAATATCGTTATCGGCATCGGCCTCAAAAAATCCATATCGGTTGGGCTCTAGCGTTGAGCCTGTTAAATAGTGCAAACACTTACGAACTTTTACTGATTAAGAAATTGATGGCATGCATGAGGGAATAACTTAATGAACCCTAACCATAACCACGTCCCATATGAATAATTATGTGAAAATAAACTTTTATATGGTAAATAAATCCTAATGCTACTTTGTTTGCTGTTGTTTTTCCCTAGCCAAATCTGTTACTTTTTGTCCATTACTTTTTTCCTGTTACTTTGTTTCCGTGCACTCCCAAAAAGTGCTGCATGGATTTTTCCAGGAGGACCATTGGGAATAAGCCAAGAACAAGGCCTTTCAAATGAGATATGTTGTGTCTATTTAGCTCTTGGTGCTTTCTTGTCCAAACGTCTACATGTCCACATAGTTTGAATTTATAGAATAACATGCATATCTTAAATTTGAAAAAGCTCTATAGTAATAATTAACGGAGTGGCTATACACTAGTGATGGGTTCAGCAACACCGATGCGTCGGCGCATGTGTCGAGCTCATAGAGCGAAACCCCGTGTCGGTGCGCGTATCATTTGCGAAACTCACGTGACCGATACAGGAACTGTTTCGAACTGACACTGATGCACCAAAGTGGCCAAACTGTGTTTATTAGGAAGGGGGCAAGCAGACCAGAAGTGCCACAGCTGATGCCATCCAGGAGGTGCAGCAGTACCTGGCAGAGGCCAATATTGCCAGGTCCCAGGATCCTCTGAGATACTGGGACAACCACAAGACAGTATATCCAAACCTCTTCCAGCTGTCATTATAGTTTCTCTACACTCCAGCCTCATCTGTGCCCTGTGAGCGGGTGTTTTCTAAAGCTGGAGAAGTTGCATCAAACAAGTGTAACAGACTCAAATTCAAGACTTTGGAACAACTTCTTTTTTGAATAAAAATTTGTAAACAAAATAAAATCCCAGTTCACAAGCATCCTCATTCACAACACATTCACTTAGATTTTCACGTTATGATACATGTTCACATTATTTATTTTTAAAGATTTTAAATTTAAATGAAGATATGAAATGATACAAAATGACATACGACTTAGATTATATTATTGTATATACTAGGTCATGAAATCAGTGTCGAGTCTGTCAACTCGGGTGCCTGTAGGGATTTTTTTGGTCCAGCAGTTGTCAGTATTCAGTGACATAGTATCGACACAGTGTCAATACAATTTGGCAATGTGTTGAAACGCTTCATGACGCCTCATCAACCCATCACTACTATACACCCAGCCGTTGGTTCAATAAAGTAAATATACGAGCATATACGTCCAACCACAACAGACCAATGAGTGCCCTTGTAAGTTCACTTCCGGTTTCAACACGGGGGAAAAAAGGCAGACATTTTCTCACTGGCTGTGGGAGGGTTCGCAGCCCACGGAGTGGCTGTGATCTAAAGTGGTTCTGTTTGGCTCATCACACCCAGGGAACTGTGTCAAACTAGCACCATCTTACAGGCAACAAGCAGCATTTTGTTCAAAAAATTGTTTCGCCGTCATTAACAGGCTTCCGTTCAAAATGCTTATGAAGTTTGTCTGCTTTCATCCATTGCTGTGTTTTTGCAGTAATTAAAGACACACCGTTAAATGTGTCAAGCATACGTTGCTTTTCACGCCGCAATAGAGGCTTAAAAAAGTGGTGTAAAAAAACAGTTTAGATGCACAAAATGTGTCAAATACACGATCACGGTTGGGCGAATAATGGTAAGACATTCTATTTATCTATTTATCGGCGTGTAATGTTCATTGTACGACTTATCTGCCCAACGGTTGGGCGAATAGTTAGTTAGTTAGTTAGTTTGGTTTATTACAAAATTCAAAGAATACATTAAAACATTCCATACAGTTTCATACAGATTAATAAATACATTTTGTAATTGGGACACCCTTAAAGCAGTCCATAGCTTATGAGCGGGGCCCATTAATATTTAAATACAGCAAATGTACAATAATTACAAATCTAAACCTACTTTTACCTATCATAACTAACCTAGTCTGTTACAATATCTACAACAGAGTAAGACAACAATGTTCATATTTCTTAAATGACAAATATTAAAAGTATTATGACACATCAGTGTAATAAATTCAGACATATAGGCCTATGGCTTTTTCAATAGACATAAAGAAGTCGTCAGCTGGTCGAATTTTAATTATATTTTGCAAGTAACTCTAGTTTAAGTTTCTTTTTGAAAATGTGCAAAGACAGGGACTTTTGAGTATTCTCACTCAGGTCATTCCCTTACATGCCATACTAAAACTAGTACTTTTTAACTTCCTACTTTTACCCTTTAGGTGTAATTTTCCTCTGGTGTTATAATGATGAGAGGAAGTTGAAATGGGAATGAGCTGACAGAGTCTATCATTAAGTCTATACACCACAGTGTACATGGTACACACATTGTGAAATAAGTTGCACTCTGTGAGCTTCAGAAGTCGATATTTATAAAAGAGAGAATCAGTTTGAAAGTTATATTTGGCCCAAGAAATGGCTCTTATAGCTTTCTTTTGTAAAGTCTGTAGTTTTAAAAGGTAACTCGGGTAAGTATTACACCAAATAATATTGCAATAATTTAGATGAGGTTCAAATAAGGACCTGTATAGTGTCAGAAGAGCCTCAAAGGGGATGAAATACCTCACCTTAAAGAATAGTCCGACATATTTAGATAGTGTCTTAATCAAGTAATTTAAATGTTTACTGAAATTTAAAAATTCATCAATTTGGATTCCAAGAAATTTAATTGATTCAACTCGTTCAATCACATTTATATTAATTTGTACATTTTCAAAACATTTACGATTTCTGCAAGAACGAAATATAATACATTTTGTTTTGTTCGTATTTAATGACAATTTATTACATATTACATAGCCTTTGCCAATAATTAAAGACTTGAAGTCTCCTAGATATGCACAACTTAAATTGCATAAACCTTGACTATAGCAAGATTTGCAAACATAATTAACATAACATAGTTAACATAATTAACAATTACTAACAAGCATAATTTTTTATTGGTTTATTTTAGTGTATAATATTGTCAACTGTTAAATTTAAATAACATTTGTTGTTGATGCATAATGTATAATTTCATAAATTTAGTATAATAAATCTAATAATTTTTTCTGTGGGAAAATGCTTAGAGAAAATATTTTATATAATTACTATGCTAGAGTGTGGACGTTTTTGGCTTGTGGACTTTTTAGTTTGTGGACGTTCTGACCCGATACCCTCTCGGGTTATATAAAACTCAAATTATGGGCCTGCCTCTATTCATCTATAATAACTGCAGGTTCATGAATTGTAGGTTTTGGATAATTTGATAATATCGATAAATAAATCAATCTAAAGTTATTCTAATGTCTACTGGTTTCCTTTTTAAGAGGTGCTGAGAATACAGTCTAAGAACTCCTAATCAAATCTGAATATCTGCGCACATTCGGTTCTAAACCCGCGAGATTTCGGAGCAACTTTTTCTGCGCTTTGCTTTGACTTGAAATGCGTCGAACACCAACGACTGTAAGTGAAGCAGGAACGGAGCAGAAAGCGTCTAAACTCCACAAACGCACAACTCAAGCACGGCATCATAAACCAGGTTCGCTAACGTCGCTACCACAGTTACAACACGCTACATTACAAAATAACAATTGGAGGCACACTACCTCCAGTGAACTAAACAAGAATGATTTCTTTTTCAAACAACTGCAATAAAACTCACATGAATAGAATATTATAGATGCAATACAGTTGAGAAAACTTGCAGCAAGACAAATTATGTTTCCCTGAGGGAAGTGACGTCACCAGAGAGTAACACTGATTTCCGGGACTCGCCTCTTCTTCTTCTTCTTTTATGTTTCCGGCAGACTAGACGCCTCCAGACGTATTGCTGCCTCTCACAGGTTGCTGACAGTACTGCGCTGATTTACTCAAATGTTGAGATGGAGATTTGTGCAGTAAATAAACGATACAACAGCGGCCACAACTTCATCTCCGTGTCTGTCTGGGCCAAGAAGAGTCTTCAGAGAGATTTTTCAATGCCTAATTCAGTGATTCTTTTATAGAGGTGCCTTCTCTCCACTTTATAGGTGACACACTCCATCAGGACATGCTATACGGTTTCTTCTTCTCCACACGAGCAGAGCACATTAGTCCTTTATCCAGTCAAACACAGGTCAGGAGCCAGGCCACAATGTCCCAGCCTTAATCTTGAAAAAATCACTTGCTCTGACCTGCTTTTTCCCCAACTGGTGTCTCCCCCTTTAACATCCCTCTGCACTCGATGGTAATGCCTCCCTCTCTTCTCAGAGTCCCACTCCTGCTCCAGGATTATCAAAATAAAGTAAGAATATATATATATATATATATATATATATATATATATATATATATATATATATATATATATATATATATATATATATATATATATATATATATGATGATTTGACACATTCTAGTTTTGGTATATAGAAACTAGAATAGTTCAATCATTTTATTTATTTTAATTTTGATAACTATGGCCTACAGCTCCAAAAAAAAAAAAAAAGAAAAGAAAAAGATGTCAAAATATTAAAATGTTTTATTTCAAGTCACTATTTATGCAGTATGAATACCAGAAATATCTCAAATCTGGTTAAGTACACACAACCACAATTATGGGGAAGACTGCTGACTTGACACTTGTCCAGAAGACACTCACAGACACTTTCCACAAGGAGGTTAAGCCACAGAAGATCATTGCTGAAAGCTCTGGCTGTTCAGAGTTCTGAATCAAAGAATATTCACAGAAAAGTGTGGTTAGAGAAGATGCACAAGCAACAGGGACACCCCCAGCTTTGAGAAGATTGTAAGGCAAAGCTGATTCAAGAATTTCAGGGAGCTTCACAAGGAGCGGACTGAGGCTGAAGTCAATGCATTTTGTATCACCAGTTATATAGTGTCATGATGAAGTGGTACAGAGGAGGATTTTCTTAAAAAGAACACCTGAAAGTTTAGCTACAAATTGCCAGAAGGTACACCTGAGATGCAAGCCTAGAAGAAGCTAAGAGTGGTGATGCAAAATGCAAAATTGGCACAGTGTACAATTTCTCCAATCATAGCCACATAAGCCTATAACTTCTTCTGGGGTGTCTTGTTGGCTTTCCTCGCTCTTCTCCTTCTTGCACAGTCAGTTTTTGAGAACTGTCTACTCTATGCAGATTTACCATAAAGTGCCATACTGTTTGTATTTCTTCATAACTGATGTAAATAAAGTTCTAGACATATTCAGTGGCAGCTCTACCATCAGAGAGCCTCGTCCACAGTGACCACAAAAGACTCCAAGCTGTCATTGATGTTAAAGGGCAACACACGGTATTAAGAACAGGGGTATGGAAACTTTTGATCAGGGTCATTTATTTTCTGTTGTCATTATGATTCAAAAAGAGTAAATGTGTGCGTGCGCGAGCACGTGTGCAGAGTGCAATGGTATCAAATGTATGGAACCAAATTTGCACTCTAAATGGAACCAAACTGCACTCTATATGCAATGCAACACAAATGGGACAAATTAATCCATGTCACGTCACATACAACGCACCAATCAAATGACAAGGATCCACTCAGCCATTATATAAATACTCAGTTGGGATGTTTACTTTGCAGGATTACAATCACAAAAGTCACAAAAACAATATCTTAGTAGGAGTTCAGCAGTGCAACAACAGTGGTGGTGGTGGTGGGAGGGTATGATTAATTGCAATTTGGCAATCCATTCTTTCATGGAATGACATATTGTCACTTATATAAAAAAAAAAACATAATTTGTAAATTAGTAGAAAGCAACTCTCCATCATGAATACTAGCATGAAAAAGTCAAATTTGTAAAGTAAAATATTAATTTTTATTGTGAACCATAGGTTTCATTACTCTAATATACAATGTTACAGCTTTCCAACTGTTAACAGTGAGTTAAGTCAACAGACAGGTACATTTTTATCAAACATAATTTTTTAAAAATTAGAAACTTCAGCTGTTAGGAGAGAAACCAGCAACAGTGAATTAAAAAAAAAACCCAAACATTTATTTATCTTTGTTTTTTTAACAATAAACAAACAAAACTCCAGCACATCTTGTTTAAAAGTACAAACAAAACTAAAGTAAAATCAAAATCAATTGTGCTACAATTCGAACATCCAATTTTAACATACCAACCCCAGGCCTCATGAAACAATAAAACACACACACACACACACACACACACACACACACACACACACACACACACACACACACACACACACACACACACACACACACACACACACACACACACACACACACACACACACACGACAGTCTAATCAAGTCCAAAGGTTAAAAAAGGTCAAGTTATCTATCAAACATAAGTTGAAGTAAACATTACAATGTTTTTTCTAGAAACAGCAACTGCAGCAGGAGATACTAAGATATGTGGAACAATATCCATCTGGTGGTCTTCCTAAATGGAGGGGTCTGAGAACCGACATTGTTGAGAACCCCTCTGCATTGCCAGCAGGTATCTCAGGTTCACTAGCGTTTCACTCCTTAACCTCTACGCTTCATCTGAGGGGCCGTCAGTGCACATTGTCTATTAGGGAAAGTCTTTCACATGATGATGACGTACAATTCTGTCATCTGCTTTGTCCCAGAAACCTTCCCCGAATTCCAGAACCAACTCTTGTTCCCAATTACAGATAGTTTTATTGACTGGATGATTATCCTTTGTAAGAACAAGATTATATAGCTGCAATATCAGAGCTTGCATATCAGAATGAGGATAAAATTTATTGCCAAGTAAGTTCTCACAAGGAATTTGATCTGGTGTCATTAGTGCATAAACAACAATAAAAGGAAAAGGAAAAAAATACTTCTGTAAGAAGAAAAGGAGTCAGACAAATAAGCAAATAGGCAAACCTACGTTCACTGTCAAATAAATATAACATAAGGGAATGGGGCTGTGCTAAGGCATGCAGATGTACAGTACCTTTCCGTGCAGGGATGATCAATCAGTATTTTGTGGGAGTTGGGGGGAGGCAGGGTAAATGGGCGTGTCTGGCATTATTTATAAGTCTAGCTGTGGACGGAAAGAAGCTGTTTTTGTGTCTTGAGGTTTTGGTCCTGATGGACCTCAGCCGTCTACCAGTGAGGGTGACAAAAAGTTTGTGTCCTGAGAGGGAGAGAGGCTGAGAGGAATCGGCCACTATCTTTGTTGCTTGCCTCAGGGCCCTGGAGGTGCACAGGTCCTGTAGGGATGGCAGATTGCAGTCAATTACCTTCTCTGCTATGTGGATGATACGCTGTGGTCTGTACCTGTCCATTGCAGTGGCAGCAGCCTACCAGACAGTGATGGAGAAGGAGATGATGGACTCAATGATGGCAGTGTAGAAGTTCACCATCATTGTTTTTGGCAGGTTGAACTTCCTCAGTTGGTGCAGAAAGTACATCCTCTGCTGTGCTCTCTTGATGAGAGAGCTGACATTCAGTTCCCACTTGAGGTCCTGGGTGATGGTGATCCCCAGGTAACAGAAGGACTCCACAATGGCAACTGGGGAGTCACACAGGGTGATGGAGGTGGCCAGGACTGGGTTCTTTCTGAAGTCAACAACCATCTCCACTGTCAGGGCATTGAGTTCCAGAATGTTCTCTTTGCACCAGGACACCAAGTGATCGATCTCCAGTCTGTAGGCAGACTCATCCTCATTAAAAATGAGTCCGATGATCTCCTATGGAGCAACAAATCAAATAGACTAGTGAGTGATGAATTCAAGCTATTTGCGACTTTGTGTAAAACACTTACCGAGGGAGACTCGGAAGAGGAGTTTCATCTGCTTTGTGAATGAACATCAGTGTTGTCTTTTCTGCATGGGCCAGCATGTGGGTCCCTCAACTTTGAGAACCCTAGCAGGTGGAGAAGACCAAGGGAATGCCCAAGCTTCATCTCGCTGATAAATGGCTACTTTTGAGAGATGGAGATAGACTGGTTTCCTGCCTGGTTGGTGATCCAGGATGGCTCTGTAGTAGTAGATGTGGTGACATGGAGCACCAGCACATGCTCCCAGATCTGACTTTACCTTTGCTGTTCTATGGTGTAATTTCTTTCTGCTACAACAGGTAATGAAAGGCACTGGGCTGAACCACACCTCATTTTTAGACCAACTGCCTCGGGTGCACAGATGAGCTCAATTATTTCCACAACATGGGCGTGAAAATGACACCTCTGTCAATACTTGTGCCACACTGTGTGCTGCTTTGCACGGGGATGACAGTAGGGCCTAAAATGTTTTGGCACTTGGTGGAAGTACTATATGAGCACTGATGAGTGCAGTCCTACACCTGGCGCATGCACCAGTCTGCAAGAACCTGCAGGCTCGATGTTAACCAGCAGCAGCCATCTCAGTTACACCAAAGCATTTCTTCTCTCTGACATCCTCCTCCATGTTCACTCCCTTTGGACACACACACACGCACGCATGCACGCACGCACGCACACACACACACACACACACACGCACGCACACACACACACACACACACACACACACACACACACACACACACACACACACACACACACACACACACACACACACTCCTACAATCTGCCTTCTGCTTTCAGCCCACTGAGTCTGTCCGCGTCATTAACCCAGTGACTCACTGTGCCTCAGTCTGTGCAGCTCATAGCCTCTTTCTATTTCCATCCTGCCCTGACATGAAAACGGCACGACCTGCGTGACCTTGTGTTTTATGTTGGACCACTGACGGTATGTGTGCTTGTTTGTGTCAAGTGTATGTTTGAGTGTGAAGGCCTAACCTCATGTGCCTGCGGTCACACCGGATAACAACGAATGGGTCTAGTTTACCTTTGAATCACAGATAATCACACAGATGGAGCGAGAACTAAGAGCTTCTCTCCTGTGTATCATCAGAATGTGGAGGAGGTTAAATAAGGATGGAGAAAGAAAACTATATGAGCAAAACAGGAGTGCAAACACAAATAATGACAGTGGTCAGTTTGTACAGTTACAAGTAGTTCAGTGTACTAGATCCAAAACATAAAAGGACATTTCATGCTGATTGATAGACATTACTGAAGGGTAAGTTAGGCTGCAGATATTTGGACACTGTATATAAACGCAACACTTTTGGTTTTGCTCCCATTTTGTATGGGATGAACTCAAAGATCTAAAACTTTTTCCACATACGCAATATCACCATTTCCCTCAAATATTGTTCACAAACCAGTCTAAATCTGTGATAGTGAGCACTTCTCCTTTGCTGAGATAATCCATCCCACCTCACAGGTGTGCCATATCAAGATGCTGATTAATCAATCAATCAATCAATTTTTTTTTTATATAGCGCCAAATCACAACAAACAGTTGCCCCAAGGCGCTTTATATTGTAAGGCAAGGCCATACAATAATGATGTAAAACCCCAACGGTCAAAACGACCCCCTGTGAGCAAGCACTTGGCTACAGTGGGAAGGAAAAACTCCCTTTTAACAGGAAGAAACCTCCAGCAGAACCAGGCTCAGGGAGGGGCAGTCTTCTGCTGGGACTGGTTGGGGCTGAGGGAGAGAACCAGGAAAAAGACATGCTGTGGAGGGGAGCAGAGATCGATCACTAATGATTAAATGCAGAGTGGTGCATACAGAGCAAAAAGAGAAAGAAACAGTGCATCATGGGAACCCCCCAGCAGTCTACGTCTATAGCAGCATAACTAAGGGATGGTTCAGGGTCACCTGATCCAGCCCTAACTATAAGCTTTAGCAAAAAGGAAAGTTTTAAGCCTAATCTTAAAAGTAGAGAGGGTGTCTGTCTCCCTGATCTGAATTGGGAGCTGGTTCCACAGGAGAGGAGCCTGAAAGCTGAAGGCTCTGCCTCCCATTCTACTCTTACAAACCCTAGGAACTACAAGTAAGCCTGCAGTCTGAGAGCGAAGCGCTCTATTGGGGTGATATGGTACTATGAGGTCCCTAAGATAAGATGGGACCTGATTATTCAAAACCTTATAAGTAAGAAGAAGAATTTTAAATTCTATTCTAGAATTAACAGGAAGCCAATGAAGAGAGGCCAATATGGGTGAGATATGCTCTCTCCTTCTAGTCCCCGTCAGCACTCTAGCTGCAGCATTTTGAATTAACTGAAGGCTTTTTAGGGAACTTTTAGGACAACCTGATAATAATGAATTACAATAGTCCAGCCTAGAGGAAATAAATGCATGAATTAGTTTTTCAGCATCACTCTGAGACAAGACCTTTCTGATTTTAGAGATATTGCGTAAATGCAAAAAAGCAGTCCTACATATTTGTTTAATATGCGCTTTGAATGACATATCCTGATCAAAAATGACTCCAAGATTTCTCACAGTATTACTAGAGGTCAGGGTAATGCCATCCAGAGTAAGGATCTGGTTAGACACCATGTTTCTAAGATTTGTGGGGCCAAGAACAATAACTTCAGTTTTATCTGAGTTTAAAAGCAGGAAATTAGAGGTCATCCATGTCTTTATGTCTGTAAGACAATCCTGCAGTTTAGCTAATTGGTGTGTGTCCTCTGGCTTCATGGATAGATAAAGCTGGGTATCATCTGCGTAACAATGAAAATTTAAGCAATACCGTCTAATAATACTGCCTAAGGGAAGCATATATAAAGTGAATAAAATTGGTCCTAGCACAGAACCTTGTGGAACTCCATAATTAACTTTAGTCTGTGAAGAAGATTCCCCATTTACATGAACAAATTGTAATCTATTAGACAAATATGATTCAAACCACCGCAGCGCAGTGCCTTTAATACCTATGGCATGCTCTAATCTCTGTAATAAAATTTTATGGTCAACAGTATCAAAAGCAGCACTGAGGTCTAACAGAACAAGCACAGAGATGAGTCCACTGTCCGAGGCCATAAGAAGATCATTTGTAACCTTCACTAATGCTGTTTCTGTACTATGATGAATTCTAAAACCTGACTGAAACTCTTCAAATAGACCATTCCTCTGCAGATGATCAGTTAGCTGTTTTACAACTACCCTTTCAAGAATTTTTGAGAGAAAAGGAAGGTTGGAGATTGGCCTATAATTAGCTAAGATAGCTGGGTCAAGTGATGGCTTTTTAAGTAATGGTTTAATTACTGCCACCTTAAAAGCCTGTGGTACATAGCCAACTAACAAAGATAGATTGATCATATTTAAGATCGAAGCATTAAATAATGGTAGGGCTTCCTTGAGCAGCCTGGTAGGAATGGGGTCTAATAAACATGTTGATGGTTTGGATGAAGTAACTAATGAAAATAACTCAGACAGAACAATCGGAGAGAAAGAGTCTAACCAAATACCGGCATCACTGAAAGCAGCCAAAGATAACGATACGTCTTTGGGATGGTTATGAGTAATTTTTTCTCTAATAGTTAAAATTTTGTTAGCAAAGAAAGTCATGAACTCATTACTAGTTAAAGATAATGGAATACTCAGCTCAATAGAGCTCTGACTCTTGTCAGCCTGGCTACAGTGCTGAAAAGAAACCTGGGGTTGTTCTTATTTTCTTCAATTAGTGATGAGTAGAAAGATGTCCTAGCTTTACGGAGGGCTTTTTTATAGAGCAACAGACTCTTTTTCCAGGCTAAGTGAAGATCTTCTAAATTAGTGAGACGCCATTTCCTCTCCAACTTACGGGTTATCTGCTTTAAGCTACGAGTTTGAGAGTTATACCATGGAGTCAGACACTTCTGATTTAAAGCTCTCTTTTTCAGAGGAGCTACAGCATCCAAAGTTGTCTTCAATGAGGATGTAAAACTATTGACGAGATACTCTATCTCCCTTACAGAGTTTAGGTAGCTACTCTGCACTGTGTTGTTATATGGCATTAGAGAACATAAAGAAGGAATCATATCCTTAAACCTAGTTACAGCGCTTTCTGAAAGACTTCTAGTGTAATGAAACTTATTCCCTACTGCTGGGTAGTCCATCAGAGTAAATGTAAATGTTATTAAAAAATGATCAGACAGAAGGGAGTTTTCAGGGAATACTGTTAAGTCTTCTATTTCCATACCATAAGTCAGAACAAGATCTAAGATATGATTAAAGTGGTGGGTGGACTCATTTACTTTTTGAGCAAAGCCAATAGAGTCTAATAATAGATTAAATGCAGTGTTGAGGCTGTCATTCTCAGCATCTGTGTGGATGTTAAAATCGCCCACTATAATTATCTTATCTGAGCTAAGCACTAAGTCAGACAAAAGGTCTGAAAATTCACAGAGAAACTCACAGTAACGACCAGGTGGACGATAGATAATAACAAATAAAACTGGTTTTTGGGACTTCCAATTTGGATGGACAAGACTAAGAGACAAGCTTTCAAATGAATTAAAGCTCTGTCTGGGTTTTTGATTAATTAATAAGCTGGAATGGAAGATTGCTGCTAATCCACCGCCCCGGCCCGTGCTACGAGCATTCTGACAGTTAGTGTGACTCGGGGGTGTTGACTCATTTAAACTAACATATTCATCCTGCTGTAACCAGGTTTCTGTTAGGCAGAATAAATCAATATGTTGATCAATTATTATATCATTTACCAACAGGGACTTAGAAGAGAGAGACCTAATGTTTAATAGACCACATTTAACTGTTTTAGTCTGTGGTGCAGTAGAAGGTGCTATATTATTTTTTCTTTTTGAATTTTTATGCTTAAATAGATTTTTGCTGGTTATTGGTAGTCTGGGAGCAGGCACCGTCTCTACGGGGATGGGGTAATGAGGGGATGGCAGGGGGAGAGAAGCTGCAGAGAGGTGTGTAAGACTACAACTCTGCTTCCTGGTCCCAACCCTGGATAGTCACGGTTTGGAGGATTTAAGAAAATTAGCCAGATTTCTAGAAATGAGAGCTGCTCCATCCAAAGTGGGATGGATGCCGTCTCTCCTAACAAGACCAGGTTTTCCCCAGAAGCTTTGCCAATTATCTATGAAGCCCACCTCATTTTTTGGACACCACTCAGACAGCCAGCAATTCAAGGAGAACATGCGGCTAAACATGTCACTCCCGGTCTGATTGGGGAGGGGCCCAGAGAAAACTACAGAGTCCGACATTGTTTTAGACACCATGATTAGTGCACAGGTGTGCCTTAGACTGCCCACAATAAAAGGCCACTCTGAAAGGTGCAGTTTTATCACACAGCACAATGCCACAGATGTTGCACGATTTGAGGGAGCGTGCAATTGGCATGCTGACAGCAGGAATGTCAACCAGAGCTGTTGCTCGTGTATTGAATGTTCATGTCTCTACCATAAGCCGTCTCCAAAGGCGTTTCAGAGAATTTGGCAGTACATCCAACCAGCCTCACAACCGCAGACCACGTGTAACCACACCAGCCCAGGACCTCCACATCCAGCATGTTCACCAAGATCGTCTGAGACCAGCCACTCGGACAGCTGCTGAAACAATCGGTTTGCATAACCAAAGAATTTCTGCACAAACTGTCAGAAACCGTCTCAGGGAAGCTCATCTGCATGCTCGTCATCCTCATCGGGGTCTCGACCTGACTCCAGTTCGTCGTTGTAACCGACTTGAGTGGGCAAATGCTCACATTCGCTGGTGTTTGGCACGTTGGAGAGGTGTTCTCTTCACGGATGAATCCCGGTTCACACTGTTCAGGGCAGATGGCAGACAGCGTGTGTGGCATCGTGTGGGTGAGCGGTTTTCTGATGTCAATGTTGTGGATCGAGTGGCCCATGGTGGCGGTGGGGTTATGGTATGGGCAGGTGTCTGTTATGGACGAAGAACACAGGTGCATTTTATTGATGGCATTTTGAATGCACAGAGATACCGTGACGAGATCCTGAGGCCCATTGTTGTGCCATACATCCAAGAACATCACCTCATGTTGCAGCAGGATAATGCACGGCCCCATGTTGCAAGGATCTGTACACAATTCTTGGAAGCTGAAAATGTCCCAGTTCTTGGATGGCTGGCATACTCACCGGACATGTCACCCATTGAGCATGTTTGGGATGCTCTGGACCGGCGTATACGACAGCGTGTACCAGTTCCTGCCAATATCCAGCAACTTCGCACAGCCATTGAAGAGGAGTGGACCAACATTCCACAGGCCACAACTAACAACCTGATCAACTCTATGCGAAGGAGATGTGTTGCACTGCATGAGGCAAATGGTGGTCACACCAGATACTGACTGGTATCCCCCCCCAATAAAACAAAACTGCACCTTTCAGAGTTGCCTTTTATTGTGGACAGTCTAAGGCACACCTGTGCACTAATCATGGTGTCTAATCAGCATCTTGATATGGCACACCTGTGAGGTGGGATGGATTATCTCAGCAAAGGAGAAGTGCTCACTATCACAGATTTAGACTTGTTTGTGAACAATATTGAGGGAAATGGTGATATTGTGTATGTGGAAAAAGTTTTAGATCTTTCAGTTCATCTCATACAAAATGGGAGCAAAACCAAAAGTGTTGCGTTTATATTTTTGTTGAGTGTATATATATATATATATATATATATATATATATATATATATATCAATCAATCAATCAACTTTTTTCTTGTATAGCGCCAAATCACAACAAACAGTTGCCCCAAGGCGCTCCACATTGCAAGGCAAGGCCATACAATAATTATGAAACACAGTCTACGTCTAAAGCAACATAACCAAGGGATGGTCCAGGGTCACCCGATCCAGCCCTAACTATAAGCCTTAGCGAAAAGGAAAGTTTTAAGCCTAATCTTAAAAGTAGAGAGGGTATCTGTCTCCCTGATCTGAATTGGGAGCTGGTTCCACAGGAGAGGAGCCTGAAAGCTGAAGGCTCTGCCTCCCATTCTACTCTTACAAACCCTAGGAACTACAAGTAAGCCCGCAGTCTGAGAGCGAAGCGCTCTAATGGGGTAATATGGTACTACGAGGTCCCTAAGATAAGATGGGACCTGATTATTCAAAACCTTATAAGTAAGAAGAAGAATTTTAAATTCTATTCTAGCATTAACAGGAAGCCAATGAAGGGAGGCCAACACGGGTGAGATATGCTCTCTCCTGCTAGTCCCCGTCAGTACTCTAGCTGCAGCATTCTGAACCAACTGAAGGCTTTTTAGGGAACTTTTAGGACAACCTGATAATAATGAATTACAATAGTCCAGCCTAGAGGAAATAAATGCATGAATTAGTTTTTCAGCATCACTCTGAGACAAGACCTTTCTGATTTTAGAGATATTGCGTAAATGCAAAAAGGCAGTCCTACATATTTGTTTAATATGCGCTTTGAATGACATATCCTGATCAAAAATAACTCCAAGATTTTTCACAGTATTACTAGAGATCAGGGAAATGCCATCCAGAGTAACGATCTGGTTAGACACCATGCTTCTAAGATTTGTGGGGCCAAGTACAATAACTTCAGTTTTATCTGAGTTTAAAAGCAGGAAATTAGAGGTCATCCATGTCTTTATGTCTGTAAGACAATCCTGCAGTTTAGCTAATTGGTGCGTATCCTCTGGCTTCATGGATAGATAAAGCTGGGTATCATCTGCGTAACAATGAAAATTTAAGCAATACCGTCTAATAATACTGCCTAAGGGAAGCATGTATAAAGTGAATAAAATTGGTCCTAGCACAGAACCTTGTGGAACTCCATAATTAACTTTAGTCTGTGAAGAAGATTCCCCATTTACATGAACAAACTGTAATCTATTAGACAAATATGATTCAAACCACCGCAGCGCAATGCCTTTAATACCTATGACATGCTCTAATCTCTGTAATAAAATTTTATGGTCAACAGTATCAAAAGCAGCACTGAGGTCCAACAGAACAAGCACAGAGATAAGTCCACTGTCCGAAGCCATAAGAAGATCATTTGTAACCTTCACTAATGCTGTTTCTGTACTATGATGAATTCTAAAACCTGACTGAAACTCTTCAAATAGACCATTCCTCTGCAGGTGATCAGTTAGCTGTTTTACAACTACCCTCTCAAGAATCTTTGAGAGAAAAGGAAGGTTGGAGATTGGCCTATAATTAGCTAAGATAGCTGGGTCAAGTGATGGCTTTTTAAGTAATGGTTTAATTACTGCCACCTTAAAGGCCTGTGGTACATAACCAACTAACAAAGATAGATTGATCATATTTAAGATTGAAGCATTAAATAATGGTAGGACTTCCTTGAGCAGCCTGGCAGGAATGGGGTCTAATAAGCATGTTGATGGTTTGGATGAAGTAACTAATGAAAATAACTCAGACAGAACAATCGGAGAGAAAGAGTCTAACCAAATACCGGCATCACTGAAAGCAGCCAAAGATAACGATACATCTTTGGGATGGTTATGAGTAATTTTTTCTCTAATAGTCAAAATTTTGTTAGCAAAGAAAGTCATGAAGTCATTACTAGTTAAAGTTAATGGAATACTCAGCTCAATAGAGCTCTGACTCTTTGTCAGCCTGGCTACAGTGCTGAAAAGAAACCTGGGGTTGTTCTTATTTTCTTCAATTAGTGATGAGTAGAAAGATGTCCTAGCTTCACGAAGGGCTTTCTTATAGAGCAACAAACTCTTTTTCCAGGCTAAGTGAAGATCTTCTAAATTAGTGAGACGCCATTTCCTCTCCAACTTACGGGTTATCAGCTTTAAGCTACGAGTTTGTGAGTTATACCACGGAGTCAGACACTTCTGATTTAAAGCTCTCTTTTTCAGAGGAGCTACAGCATCCAAAGTTGTCTTCAATGAGGATGTAAAACTATTGACAAGATACTCTAACTCCCTTACAGAGTTTAGGTAGCTACTCTGCTCTGTGTTGGTATATGACATTAGAGAACATAAAGAAGGAATCATATCCTTAAACCTAGTTACAGCGCTTTCTGAAAGACTTCTAGTGTAATGAAACTTATTCCCCACTGCATATATATATATATATATATATATATATATATATATATATATATATATATATATATATATATATATATATATATATATATATATATATATATATATATATATATCTTTGCTCTGCGCGGAGGAGGAGAACAAGAAGCAGCTTATGTGCTAAGCTCCAAAGCTCTCCCAAAATCCCCTCCTCTGGCCCAGCCTTTTATTTAGTTCATCAAAATGAGAAAAAACAAACAAGGACAGTCGGGAGAGGTTACACATGAGTCATGTCTGCAAGAGGGTGGTAGCAAAGCAAGGTAACGGCTGAAACCTTTCATTCCTGCAACATGAGCATTGTGGCTCATCAAAGCAGGATAAGGCACTTACTTATACAAAATGAAAAATAGTTTGCTCAATCATGAAGAATGCAAGACAACAAGTCTTTCTTTCTAAAACCTCCTCTTCCCACTAAGAGGAAAAATAATATAAGCATAAACTATAAGAAAATAAATAATAATAATATAAGCATAAACTAAAGAAAATAAATGATAATAATATAAGCATAAACTAAAGAAAATAAATGATAATATGAGCATGAACTATATAAAATCCTTGACAGCAGACAACAGTTTTGCAGTGTCCAGGCCTCCTCTTGCAGCAGATATTCATCTGTATCCTGGAGCATATCATATGATGATCCATCCAACAGTCACTTTGGTGCCAGTCATTGCCATCTTGGACATCTTTCTGGTCATGCTTTCAGATGATGATGATGTAGTAGAGCAGGCTCCAAGGCTTTGAGTGAGGGTGTTGCCAGGAGACTTTGAACTTTTTTTGCCTCAAGATGGTGTGGCGTTGACAAGACCATGTTCAGTGCACTTCATGAGAAGCAGTGTGCTGCTGACATTGCACTTGCCAATGATCTTTCTCCCAGTGGTTCTGTTCCAGAGCTGGTGGTACTTTCTGAGCTAGGCACTGAAGACGGAGAGGAGGATGCTCTTGTGAGATGCTGGAAAAGCAGATAGAATGGTGTTAGAGCACATGTACGGATGATGGTGGCATGGTGTTCACTTGCAAGTTGGAGATGGAGTGTCATAAATGATAAATGGACTGCATTTATATAGCGCTTTTCCATTTGCATCAGACGCTCAAAGTGCTTTACAATAATGCCTCGCATTCACCCCAGTGTCAGGCTGCTGCCATTCAAGGTGCCCACTTCAAACCGGGAGCAACTAGGGGATTAAGGACATTGCCCAAGGACCCTTAGTGATTTTCCGATCGGGCTGGGATTTGAACCAAGGATCCTCTCGTCTCAAGCCCCACGCTTAACCACTAGACCATCACCTCCCCTCTTCATCAGTTGATCACTGACACCCAATGAGTCCAGTCCGTTTTGGAAGGAGAGAGTTCTTGATAGCAAAACCGACACTGTGGATTCATAGTTTTTTCCTCCGGAAACCCTTTCCAGAAGAAAGTGTAGTCACCTTGCTCCCCCTGTAGCTGGCCTTCTCCTGCTCTTCTTGTTTCACTCAAGGCAACGATGTCAGGGTCAATTTTCTGAAGTTTGTGAGAGATGAGAGCTATTCACCTTTTTGGCCAGCCCGACTTTTTGTTGTTCATCAAGGTTTTAATGCTCTATGTACCAAATTTCATCATTTGTATTTTTGTTTTTCTACCACAGATCCTGGATGTGGTAATCCAGACAGGTTAAGGTGATGCATACTATGTTTTAGGGCACCTTTTCTAGCCCCTTCCCTGTTCAGGGTGAGCTGAGTGGATCCTAAATACGGCTGCTTAGTCACAGATGTGTTATGTGCAGACGCAGGTTGAGGAGCGGACCAACGTCTGACCGAACCCAGCGCTAAATAACCAGAAAGCGGTTCCACAAACAAAACGATTTTATTTCCCCTCCAGTGCAATAATTAGTGTACAACATAAATATTTAGTTTGTCTGGCGGAGTGAAGGACGGCGCGCTCTCCAGCGCCCAAAAGGATTGAAGCCTTGGTGCTTCTGGACTCAGATTTACCGCCAAACACCCCCCAGGTGGACACGACAAACTGACTCTGTGAAGGATGGAAAAGGTGAGGTAAGTCAACAGAGCTACAGCAAATATCTTTCAAAGGCACACACTATCAGCAACACATTCAGGTCTGAATTTAAGCTTTATGTAAATGAGCAGCTTCTCACAACAGGTGGAGGATCATCAGTCCGTACGCCACGGCAGTGAGAAGCAAACTGCACAATTCTCATCAATGTTCAAATATACTGCGTAACAAAATGCCAAATTACTATTAACGATCATTCAGACAATAATCACCTCTGATGTGTGCTGACAGCATTTGTCCCTCACCCGTCCTCCTTCACAGGCAGGATGTGTCAAACCCTGGTGCGGTCCTCAGCATCTCACAAACGAACGTCACAAGGTCGGGTTCCCGAAAAGATGCCTGAGCCACCTCAATTGACTCCTTTCGACGTGGAGGAGCAGCGGCTCGACTCCGAGCTCCTCCCGAGTGACCGAGCTCCTCACCCTATCTCTAAGGGAGTGCCCAGCCACCCTGCGGAGGAAACTCATCTCGGCTGCTTGTACTCGCGATCTCGTTCTTTCGGTTATGAGCCAAATCTCATGACCATAGGTGAGGATCGGAACGTAGATCGATCGGTAAATCAAGAACTTTTTAAGTATCTCGGGGTAAACGCACCATTAAACACCAAATTTTCTTTAGGTTGCCGCGGATTGTGGCCAATCCAAAGGCAAGAATTCATACTTCCGTGACTGACCGCCCCATAACAAACACCTCGGGCTGCATCGATTGTCTGTTGAAATCAGCTGGTTTTGTTTTGTTTCTAACTTGCTTCTAACAGCTGATAGCGCTCACTGCCTGAAACTATGAGATTTATACACCAAGCTGACCTGAAATGAACCACTGTACATTAAATTGACTTTATTGATGACCCCTTTGAAAAGTGAAAAAATTACATGTAGTCGTATTGAACTCTGCGATGTTTTCATTGGCCAGAAATGGCCACCAGAAGGGTGTTCGGTGTAAAGTCTGCGGCAACCCATAGGAATAACAACTTCCTACGGGCACTGCACTAGTAATAAAAGATAATAAAGAGCAGACTCTAGGTCAGTGGCTAAAGTAGTGTCAAGCATGTGGTTCAAGTGGGGTCTGGTGGAAATTTCATTTCAATACCACCTTCAGAAATATATTTACTGAGAAAAATGATGATGTATTCAATACTTATTGTACCTGCTGTATGTGTGTCCATTGTGGTACAAATCAGAGTGGAAAAAATTTAATTTATGCCATCTTTGGATATGACAATTACCTCCAGATATAAGATGCAGGGTCATGATTCACTGAACCGCATATATTTGAATCCACATCCATCATCTCTGTTGCAACTGCAGTAATAAGAGCAAGCTAAAGTCTGTTGTGAATACACACTTGCTCTAAATAAGATCAGAGGTTTCAGATCCTTGTCCCTGCTGAGCAATATCTGTCTTCTTTAGTGAGATACATGACTAAAGATGCTGGTATTGGAGTAAAACCAAGAGGGTGGAAAATTAAACTGAGCTGAATCTCCAGGAACAGTCTGATGATTGCAGCAGTAATGGTAGCAGGTTGTAGAGCACTCAGTGTGAAAGACAGAATGACATGATCACACAGGGCTGGATTTCACAGCTATTACCATATGGCATCCCTTTACCAAATACTTTTTATGACACTTAGCAAATATGGCTGGACATTTCTATTGGATTATTGAAAAGAGAGGAAAAAAGAGTTATATATAAAATAACCCCCCCACAATCATTTAGTTTGCAACACTGGGGATTTGCCACTGTGCCAGCATAGGGTACATGGTGGCACAGTGGCTTAGTACCTCACAGAAAGAAGGTCATGGGATTGCTTCCCATCTGGTCCTTTCTGTGTGGAGTTTGTATGATCTTTCCATGTTTGTGTGGGTTCCCTCTGGGTGCTCTACTCTGGCTTCCTACCACTTCCAAAGAAATGCAAGCTAGGTGAAGTGGTGACTCTAAATTGGCCGCATGTGTGCATGGGAGTGTGAAAGTATTTTCCTGTCTGTATGTGGCCCTGCGATAGACTGCCGTACTGTCCAGGGTCTCCTCCGCCTCATGCCCGATGACTGTTGAGATAGGCTCCAGCCCTCCTGTGACCCTTAACTGGAGTGTATTTGCTCCCTGGTGGATGGTTTGTGAATCAAGTCAGGTCTAGCAGCATGCACCGGTGCCACACTACACCCCATCCACAACATGGAAATGATCCAGGCAGACAACCAGTCTACCTCCCCTTTTGAAACTAATCTGTTTGCCACAGCAAGGTGAACTAATCCCTTGTACATGTGGTTATATTAGTTATTGAGGGTGTCAAAATCCAACCCCTTGTCTGCACCGTGACACCTGGGTAATGGATCAAACACAGTGGGGACCTTGTGTGTCCCATGGCTGCTATGTTAACCATGAAGGCCCAGCAGGAACTCTGAACATGAGATGGCTAAAGGGGCTCTTGTAAAACAAGAAGTCCTCAATAATGGATGAAGCTGAAGAGTTGATGGCTTGTCACCCAGTGTCTGTGAAGTCGGATGAAGGCTGCAGCCGGTTCTCAGATCCCGATCGTCTGGTTCCCAGTCACTGGACCATGCTAACAGTATCTGTGAAAGACTGTGTATTTGTTCTATCCTGCACTGTATAGCCACAAGTCTTTTGGCGACTGGCAAAGAGTGACGGGCAGGATTGTTCATCTTTAAGCCCTTAGCTCTGAGCAGGGATGGAAGCAGCAGGTGTGATTCAGGAAGGTTTTTCAGTAGCTACATCTGGTTGTGTGTTGGGGGGTTTGGCTGGATGTTTTTGTGTTGTTTTCTTTTCTTTGCTCTCCAGGTGGTATGCAAACTGTTTTTTGTCTGTGGAGACGGTGCTGGCAGAAGAGTCCTTCACCCTGATCAGCATTATTAGCTGCACCTGTGGAGGATGTTCACGTGCAGGCCTACTGACTCGCAGCACCTGTGGATGATGCTCACGTGTAAACTTAAAGACTTTCAGCTGAAGCAGATAATGAGATGGCATTCTGCATTTAAGCCATGAGTGGTTCAAGCAGAATTGCGGATGCCCCTGGACGCCTTGCTGGAGAGGTGTTCCGGGCACGTCCCATTGGGAGGAGGCCCCGGGGAAGACCCAGGACACGCTGGAGGGACTACATCTCTCGGCTGGCTTGGGAACGCCTTGGGGTTCCCCCGGAGGAGCTGGGGGAGGTGTGTGTGGATCGGGAGGTCTGGGCGGCTTTGCTTGAGCTGCTGCCCCCGCGACCCGACTCCGGATAAAGCGGAAGAAAATGGATGGATGGATGGTGCGTTTACACACAGGCAAGACACGTTACGAATGTCATATTTGCATCATTCTTGGCACATTCCTGACATTCTTAATGTGACTTAACGCATCTGAATAGGTTTCGTAATAGTTCGTGTTGGTGCGTGATGTTCTTGATTTTCGTGGAGCATGTTTTTGGCAGGTCAAAAAATCTTCCACGAATGTCACGCACCACCCTCATTTCGCCTCATGTGGCAGAGCTCGCAACTGAGCGTGTTGATCCATCTTGATTAGTGGTGATCCTTAATAAAGCGTGACAGTGTTCTTCTCTGACGTGCGCACAAGTAAACCCTGCTGCACCGCATTCAGTTTCATTGCTGAAGTAATGCTGAAGGCGTACAGTGACACCAAATCGGCTAAACGTTTTGTTCTAATGCTCCTCAGTGTGCTCCTGCAGGTGTTCCACCTGCTGCATGTGCCTGATGTTTGGGAAAACAAGCATGACGAAAGCCGCGTGGAGCCACACATCTGGCTGGCTGTCTCCTCCTTCTCTCTGCGCCACTCCATGGCACAGAGCCCAACTAAACATGCAGTCTCGAAGTTCTTCTTCTGTGGAGCAAACTGAAGTGATCTGAATTGTTCAGCAGCTGATGGATGAATATATGTGTGTGTGGAGACAATTCGCCTCATTCACAATGTGACAGAACTTAATGATGCGCTGTTACATGCGATAGCAAACAACAATGCGGAAACTTATTCTTGACCGTGCATAATGGTTCCTGATAATTCTCCACCACCACGTGCCATTAATTGTCATGTATGGTAACAGGTTGCAGCAGTTTCTGAGGACATCTGACGCCTCTGCCACACAAATAATCACGTTCATGATCAGCGGCCAAGAATGTATACTTCCTGGCATTCGTGACTTGTCGTCGTTATGTGTAAACGCACCTTAAGTAGATTACTCATGAATGGTCATATGAGGCTGTGTTTGAAGGTGGGATGCAGAAAGAGGTGTACTTATGTTATATTTTATTATTATTTGAATATAGCATTTCATATTTTAAAAAAAACAGTTTTACTATCAATTATATGAAAATAAATGGATTCCTATTAAACAGGCTATTGGAAGAGAGTCCAACAAAATTAAACAGAACATTTAGAATATTTGAAACAACAAATCTGTATCCTACCTCCTGGCCACAGTTTATTTAAACTCACAACTTGAACTCACAACAAATATAAGATTTTATTCAGCTTAGGTACTTACTGAAACGTTGTACAAATAGTAAGAAATTTGTTGGTGTTATCAAAAAATGGATTTTAGTGTTGTTAAGTTAAACTCAGTCGCAAGGAACAATGACAGCATGTCTTTCACAGTAAAAGTATTTGCAGGGATGCTGGCATGAAACATTTTATTGTGAAACTTAAACAACATAAACTATCTGATGTTGTTTAACTTTGCTACCAGTAACATCAGCGAGCCACACCATCTTGGAAGTACGAATGTTACAATGTAATTTAAAATACTCACTCACTCATCTTCAACTGCTTTTCCGGATTCAGGTCGTGGGGGCAACAGCTCCAGCAGGGGACTCCAGACTTCCCTTTCCCCTGCCACATTGACCACCTCTGACTGAAGGATCCTGAGGTATTCCCAGGCCAGTGTGGAGATATATCTCTCCACCTAGTCCTGGATCTTCCCCGGTGTCTTCTCCCAGATGGACATGCCTGGAACACCTCCCTAGGGAGGCGCCCAGGAGGCATCCTTACCAGATGCCCGAACCACCTCAGCTGGCTCCTTTCAACGCGAAGGAGCAGTGACTCTACTCTGAGCTCCCCACGGATGACCGAACTTCTCATCCTATCTACAGCCACCCTCCTGAGGAAGCCCATTTCGGCTGCTTGTACCCGCGATCTAGTTCTGACTAGATGTTCTGACCCAACCCTCATGACCGTAGGTGAGAGTAGGAATGAAGATTGACCAGTACATCGAGAGCTTCGCCTTTTGGGTCAGCTCCCTTTTCGTTACAACAGTACGGTACAGTGAATGCAATATCGCCCCTGCTGCACCGATTCTCTGGCCAATCTCACATTTCATCATCCTGTCACTCATGAACAAGACCCCGAGGTACTTGAACTCCTTCATTTAGGGCAAGGCCGTATTCCCTACTCGGAGTAGGCAATCCATTGGTTTCCTGCAGAGAACCATGGCCTCAGATTTAGAGGTGCTGATCTTCATCCCAGCCGCTTCACACTCGGCTGCGAACTGATCCAGTGAGCGTTGGAGTTCACCGGCCGATGAAGCCAACAGGACCACATCATCTGCAAAAAGCAGTGATGAGACCCTGAGCCCACCAAACTGGAAACCCTCTTCCCCCCGACTACGCCTTGATATCCTGTCCACAAATATCACAAACAGGATTGGTGACAAGGCGCAGCCCTGGCAGAGGCCAACCTCCACCGGAAATTAATCCGACTTCAAATCAAATCAAATCAAATCAATTTTATTTATATAGCACCAAATCACAACAACAGTTGCCCCAAGGCACTTTATATTGCAAGGCAAAAGCCATACAATAATTACAGAAAAACCCCAACGGTCAAAACAACCCCCTATGAGCAAGTACTTGGCGACAGTGGGAAGGAAAAACTCTTCTGCTGGGACTGGTTGGGGCTGAGGGTAGAGAATCAGGAAAAAGACATGCTGTGGAAGACAGCAGAGATCAATCGCTAATGATTAAATGCAGAGTGGTGCATACAGAGCAAAAAGAGAAAGAAACACTCAGTGCATCATAGGAACCCCCTAGCAGTCTAAGTCTATAGCAGCATAACTAAGGGATGGTTCAGGGTCACCTGATCCAGCCCTAGCTATAAGCTTTAGGAAAAAGGAAAGTTTTAAGCCTAATCTTAAAAGTAGAGAGGGTGTCTGTCTCCCTGATCCGAATTGGGAGCTGGTTCCACAGGAGAGGAGTCTGAAAGCTGAAGGCTCTGCCTCCCATTCTACTCTTAAAAACCCTAGGAACTACAAGTAAGCCAGCAGTCTGAGAGTGAAGCGCTCTATTGGGGTGATATGGTACTGTGAGGTCCCTAAGATAAGATGGGACCTGATTATTCAAAACCTTATAAGTAAGAAGAAGAATTTTAAATTCTATTCTAGAATTAACAGGAAGCCAATGAAGAGGGGCCAATATGGGTGAAATATGCTCTCTCCTTCTAGTCCCCGTCAGTACTCTAGCTGCAGCATTTTGAATTAACTGAAGGCTTTTCAGGGAACTTTTAGGACAACCTGATAATAATGAATTACAGTAGTCCAGCCTAGAGGAAATAAATGCATGAATTAGTTTTTCAGCATCACTCTGAGACAAGACCTTTCTAATTTTAGAGATATTGCGCAAACGTAAAAAAGCAGTCCTACATATTTGCTTAATATACGCATTGAAGGACATATCCTGATCAAAAATGATTCCAAGATTTCTCACAGTATTACTAGACGTCAGGGTAATGCCATCCAGAGTAAGGATCTGGTTAGACACCATGTTTCTAAGAATTGTGGGGCCAAGTACAATAACTTCAGTTTTATCTGAATTTAAAAGCAGGAAATTAGAGGTCATCCATGTCTTTATGTCTGTAAGACATTCCTGCAGTTTAACTAATTGGTGTGTGTCCTCTGGCTTCATGGATAGATAAAGCTGGGTATCATCTGCGTAACAATGAAAGTTTAAGCAATGCTTTCTAATAATACTGCCTAAGGAAAGCATGTATAAAGTGAATAAAATTGGTCCTACCACAGAACCTTGTGGAACTCCATAATTAACCTTAGTCTGTGAAGAAGACTCCCCATTTACATAAACAAATTGTAATCTATTAGATAAATATGATTAAACCACCGCAGCGCAGTGCCTTTAATACCTATGGCATGCTCTAATCTCTGTAATAAAATTTTATGGTCAACAGTATCAAAAGCAGCACTGAGGTCTAACAGGACAAGCACAGAAATGAGTCCACTGTCTGAGGCCAAAAGAAGCTCATTTGTAACCTTCACTAATGCTGTTTCTGTACTATGATGAATTCTGAAACCTGACTGAAACTCTTCAAATTCCTCTGCAGATGATCAGTTAGCTGTTTTACAACTACCGTTTCAAGAATTTTTGAGAGAAAAGGAAGGTTGGAGATTGGCCTATAATTAGCTAAGATAGCTGGGTCAAGTGATGGCTTTTTAAGTAATGGTTTAATTACTGCCACCTTAAAAGCCTGTGGTACATAGCCAACTAATAAAGATAGATTGATCATATTTAAGATCGAAGCATTAATTAATGGTAGGGCTTCCTTGAGCAGCCTGGTAGGAATGGGGTCTAATAGACATGTTGATGGTTTGGAGGAAGTGACTAATGAAAATAACTCAGACAGAACAATCGGAGAGAAAGAGTCTAACCAAATACCAGCATTACTGAAAGCAGCCAAAGATAACGATATGTCTTTGGGATGGTTATGAGTAATTTTTTCTCTAATAGTTAAAATTTTATTAGCAAAGAAAGTCATGAAGTCATTACTAGTTAAAGTTAAAGAAATACTCGGCTCAATAGAGCTCTGACTCTTTGTCAGCCTGGCTACAGTGCTGAAAGACTTACTGCCGAGCACCCAAACACAGCTCTTGCTTTGTGAGTACAGAGATTGGATGGCCCTGAGAAGGGACCCCCTCACTCCATACCCCCACAGCCCCTCCCACAGTATCTCCCGGGGTACCCAATCATACGCCTTCTCCAAGTCCACAAAACACATGTCGACTGGATGGGCATACTCCCAGGCACCCTCCAGGATCCTTGTGAGAATAAAGAGCTGGTAGGTTGTTCCACAACCAGGACAGAACCCGCATTGTTCCTCTTCAATCAGAGGTTCGACAATCGACCGAACCCTCCTTTCCAGCACTCTGGAGTAGACTTTACCAGGGATGCTGAGTAGTGTGATGCCCCTGTAATTGGCACACACTCTCTGGTCCCCTTTTTAAATATGGGGACCACCACCCCAGTTTGCCACTCCTTAGGCACTGTCCCAGACCTCATTGCAATGTTTAAGAGACATCTCATCCAAGACAATCCCTCCACACCCAGAGCTTTCAGCATTTCTGGACGGATCTCTTCAACAGCCGGGGCCTTGCCTCTGCAGAGTTGTTTGACTACCTCAGTGACTTCCACCAGGGAAATTGATGAAAATCCTCCATCAGCTTCCAGTTCTGCCCCTACTATAGAGGGTGCTCTGGTCTGATGCAGGAGTTCCTCAAAGTGTTCCTTCCAGCGCCGGCTTACATCCTCAATTGAGGTCAACAGAGTCTCATCCTTACTGTAGACAGCTTGGATGGTTCCCCATTTTCCCCTGCTGAGGTACCTCACGGTCCGCCAGAAGCACCTTGGTGCCGACAGAAAGTCCTTCTCTATGGTTGCTCCGAACTCCTCCCACACCCGCTGCTTTGCATCCTCCACAGCAGAAGCTGCTGCCCTTCTGGCCTGTCGGTACATTGCAACTGCCTCTTGAGTCCTCCGAGATAACATGTCCCGGAAGGACTGTTATGTGTCGGACGCAGCCCGGAGAACCGACCAGCATTTGAAGGACCCAGTATAAAATAAGCAGAGCACGGTACAAAGGATAACTGAGTTTAATAAACATAACAGTGATGTGAAAAAAATACAAACAAGTGTGCGGTCTGGCGTGGCGGATTTGCGGTGCGCTCCCAGCAGCACAAAACGGTCCGGAGCCAGAACCAGTTTGGACCCAAGGACCCCGCCGACACCCCCCAAGTGGCCGCGGCAAACCGAGTCTGTGAAAGAAGAAATCATCATGTGAGTCCACACTCTACACGCAGAGGGACCGCTCAAAGGTGTACAAACAGCAAACACTTCCTGGCTTAATTACTAATCAGCTTCCCACCCTGCAGGCATGGAACACCCTGTTCACAAAACTCCACTGCAGTGGAAGCTGATTAAACGACTACATACAGCTCAATATAATAAGGTGTGAGGGACACCACATTTACTGACTGTATAAATGTTAGTCACAAAATCTAACGTACCTCAGGAAGTGTGCTGACGAGCGTGAGACCTCACCCCCTCCTCTTTCACAGACCATGCATCAAACCTGGACGTTCTCTGCATCCACTGATGATGAGATGGCTCTCGAGATGACGATCTCACCCGTCTGGTCACAAGGTCGAGTCTCTGGCAAATACACACTGTGTACTCCAGTTTTAAATGCCACCATGTTCCAATCCATGTAGATGCACCACAGCTGTGAGTCCTGACGAGCCGCAGGTGATCAGCCTCAGGTGATCAGGGTGAGGTCCTGATAAACTCAGCTACACAGCCACTCAGTCCCAAATGCGCACCACCTGGGAGGAAAACCAAAAGACAGAAACAAAAGACACACAAAAGCCAGCCAGGCACGCCAGCCACAACAAGGACTCCTTCAGTCGGACGGCTTTGCTGACCACCGGTGTCCACCACGGTGTTCGAGGGTTGCCGCCCCCTGAGACACCTAAGACCTTCATGCCACAGCTCCCCACTGCTTCAGCAATGGAAGCTTTGAACATTGCCCATTCTGGTTCAATGCCCCCAACCTCCACAGGGATGCTCGCGAAGCTCTGCTGGAGGTGTGAGTTGAAGATCTGTCATACAGTGGGCTCCTCCAGATGTTCCCAGTTCACCCGCACTATCTGTTTGGGCTTACCAGGTCTGTCAAAAGTCCTCCCCCACCCTCTGATCCAACTCACCACCAGATGGTGATCAGTTGACAGCTCTGCCCCTCTCTTCACCCGAGTGTCCAGAACATATGGCCTCAAATCAGATTACGATCACAAAATCGATCATCGATCTTCAGCCTAGGGTGCTCTGGTACCATGTACATGTATGAGTATCCTTATGTTCAAACCTCACCACCCGCAGGTTCCCCCTGCGGGTGGTGAGCCCACAGGGTGGAGATGGAAGGTCTACATTGCCTTTTGGGGCTGTGTCCAACTGGGCTCTGTGGTAAGCCCAGCCACCAGTTACTCACTGACAGGCTCTACATCCAGGCCTGACTCCAGATGAGGACCCCAGGTTTCCTCCAGGCCGGGTCACATTTTCTCTACCTCATTCTATCATGGTGTCTTGTGTACCATTCTTAGTCTGGCCTCTTGCCTGAGACCAATTTGCCATGGGAGACCCTATCAGGAGCACAAAGGCTCCAGACAACACAGCTCTCAGGTTCATAGCGGCACACAAACCTCTCCACCACGATAAGGTGATGGTTCCCGGAGATATTATTAAAAATAATTTAAAATAACATTATTAAAAATAACAGTTTCAAAATAAAGGTTTTGAAAATTAATCCAACAAAATTTCATAATAAAGGATGCACATCATTGTGCCATGCGCAAGCCGAAACAGTCAGAGAGATATACGAGCCACATACACACACAGACGCTTCTTGATTTATAGATAGATGATATTAAAAATAATCTTTGCTTATGCAGCACATTTTCAAAGACAAAATAACTTTTCTTGTTCCAGTACTGGCACAAATGCAACTGGTCTCAGTATGTATGGATGCCTACTGCAGGAGAGTCTGGTTGAATGTTGACTGGTTTTAGCATGCACAGAATTACAATTGATCAATAATTAAACACATGATGGATCACTTTAAAAAATAATTTTCAAACAATATGTGTGATACATTGAGATACAGCCCAGAAATGAGTGGCTGAGACAGTGACAGTAACCACTTTCGTTTCTTATCATTTCTCCTTCTCAAGCCGGCTGTGTAAAAGCAAGCTCACTTGGCAACTTTACCTCTGCCTATTTCATGCACCAGCTCATTCTCCATCCTACACGTTCCATCAAAATAGGGCATCAAGCATGCACTGGAGACAAGAGTCAGATGGAACCAATAATATGGCAAGAGATTGGAACAAAGCATCTGCTCATTGCATCCATATTACTGTGCAGCAAACCGTGTTGGCAGCCTTTGTTTTTCCGCAAGAGCGAAACTCAAAATAATCATCGGAGAAAGCCGCTGAGCATAAACTGTGCTGTAAATCTGTTTCTTTTAATTATGGGAAATATTATTTTTCAAATGATGCAGTCATAACCTCACAAATGACTGCAGCCAAATACAATGACTACTTGAAATGTAACCTCTCTAAATATATTTGTTGATCTGTCTTTTGGCTGCCTCCATTTTCTACAGGGTCGCCACAGTGGATCCAGTACATATTCGCATTGGGATTTGGCACAAGTTGTACACCAGATGCCCCTTCCAAAGAGGCCTTCCATCCAAGTACAGAGAAGACCTACTCTGATAGCTTCTGAGATCTGATGGGATCAGGCGTGCACAGAGCAGATTTGCTGTAACCTGCTACATTACACAGAGAGCGTGGGCACATCAGTTTGGACAAATAACACAATGCATATTTGCGGTAAAGTGTTGTATATTGGGCAGCATGGTGGCTCAGTGGTTAGCACTGTTGCCGCACAGCAAGAAGGCCATGGAATTGATTCCCATCTGTGGCTTTTCTCTGTGGATATTGCATGTTCTCCCCATGTTTGTGTGGGTTGCCCCTGTGTGCTCCGGCTTCTTCCCACATCCAAAGACATGCAGGTTAGGTAGACTGGAAACTTTAAATTGTCCATAGGTGTGCGTGTGGTTGTGAATGTGTTTGTTTGTCTATATGTGGCCCTGCAACAGACTGGCATCCTGTTCAGGGTCTACCCCGCCTCACACCCTATGACTGCTGGGATAGGAAAGGGAAAATGTCAATAGCAAACGGAAACCCATTGGTATTTCTCAGCTCACATCAATTATTGGCTAGTACCTCCATGTTAAAAAGTTCCAAATCAATTATAACCATTCATCCATCCATCTTCTACTGCTTAGTCCAATCAAGGGTCGCGGGGGGCTGGAGCCTATCCCAGCAGCCATAGGGCGTGAGGCAGGGTACACCCAGGACAGGACGCCAGTCTGTCACAGGGCCACAAACAGACAAACAAACACAGACACACCCACATGCACACCTAAGGACAATTCCTAAAGATTCCAATCCAACTAACCCGCATGTCTTTGGATGTGGGAGGAAACCGGAGCACCCGGAGGAAATCCACGGAAATACAGGGAGAACATGCAAACTCCACACAGAAAAGCCCCGGGAATTGAACCCACAACCTTCTCACTGTGAGGCAAGAGTGCTAACCACTAAGCCACCGTGCCGCCCCAATTATAACCATTAACCATTTATCTCTGTTTTCTTCCTAAGCAAAATACTAGCACACAAATAAGACCATTTTTGAGACATTTATTTCCCAGTTCACCTTTTTGTCTCTCTTTTGGAAGCTTCAAGCACAATCAAAGTGTGCTGTGAGCAAAACAAACAAAAAACAATCCATGGTAAACTGAATCTTTGTTAGATTGGCTCATTAGCCACTTATTATGAGCAGAGTCATAAAATTTTCACAAACTGTCTCAGTTTTATGCTCTTCCTCTTTTCTGGCAGTCCAATTATTCACCATTGTGTCTTTCAGACTGTACTCAGTCTTATGACACCAGTGCGCCACAGCAGTGGAAAGCCAATTTACCTCCCAGTAACAGGTAGTAGTTGTCCTCCTTTCATGTGTATCCATGATCTGCCTTACCTACTCCATCTTCATATAAAGGCCATAAATGCAGCTTCTATAGCTGTGTGTAATATCACTTGCCTCGACTTTTTCTCAGGCAACATACTTTGTGTTTAACACCAAATGCCATTTTTTGGCCAATTTAACAAGAAAATTTTGTTTTTTGAAGGAACTCAAACTGGTTCAAGTGCTTGCGTGATTGCTACCAGGATAACTTTCTTTCATTCTATTCAGCACTTGTTTCTATCACAGTTTCACAGTTGCAGACATGAGTTTACCCACATGTTGACAAAAAAACTTAAAAATTCCCCCCATTTTGACTTCCATTCATTCACTCATTCATCTTGTCTATCTTTAGTCCTGTGTATATTGAGTCCTATGAAGCTTAATCCTGTTAAGGGCAACCAGGGGCTGCAAAAATTTAAAAAATCAAGACAAAACCATTGTTTTGCTGGGTCTAATATGTGCACCAGTACTTTTGACAGCATTGAGAAAACCTCAAGGCCCCATAAGGGGGTCTCAGAGCCCAAGTTGGGAACCAGGGTTGCAATTAGTGAGACTGAGATTTGGCATGTTAATCTTTTATGGCTGAGTAATTAAGTTGGAATAACAATTGACACTTTATCTCTGCAAGGAAAACAATGTCAAAATGAGGGTGGCATTCAAAATGAATGGGGACCCTTCTGCAATGAAGGGATCATGAGGGCTGGCAGAATTGTTACAGGATAACCACAGCTGCAGCAAATACAATAAATAATTAGGTGCGTCTGATTTAAATGCAAACACACTTAAATCAAATGTAGCCTTTATTCACGTCCAAAGTGTAACATCATGATCCTTGAATACAAAGTCTCCATTATACAGTTTGTGTGGATGGGCAATTATGGTGTTGTGTTGTGTAGCTCACAGTCATGATTTAGAGAGATAGAGAGGGAGAGAGAGAGCAATCAGGGACTTTATTACTGTCATTTATATCCATGAGCTGCATTTTTTCTCCCATTTTAAATAATCTCAATTGCTTATTCAAATAAAGCTCTAGTTCTCTCCATAACTGCTTGATTTAAAATCTATATGCCTTCCAGATTAGCCAGACACCAAGTGCAGGAAATCTGTCCAAAAGCATGCAGACAGTTTTGCTTCTCTCGCTCTGCTGAGATGTTTTAGAGTAAGTGGTGTTGAATTGAAGCTCGGCAACAAGCATTTCTCATTGATGAAATGTGGGCATGACTTTATTTGGTAATAAAGGACAACTGACATGTTTTGTGATTCTATAAAAGCACTCGGATTTGGTTTGCATGTTATTCTATACTTCCTTTAAGCGCACCTTCAAAATGTGTACACTCCTACTCAGAATCCATAATCATTTGCTGGGAAGCCATTTCCAATGAAAAGTTGATCTGTGTTGCTCTTATAACTGCCATGCATCGCAAAGTTAATGTGATAGAGTGTACACCTGATTTTTTTATGGGCGAGGATGTCATAGGTATTAAAGGCACTGCGCTGCGGTGGTTTGAATCATATTTGTCTAATAGATTACAGTTTGTTCATGTAAATGGGGAATCTTCTTCACAGACTAAAGTTAATTATGGAGTTCCACAAGGTTCTGTGCTAGGACCAATTTTATTCACTTTATACATGCTTCCCTTAGGCAGTATTATTAGACGGTATTGCTTAAATTTTCATTGTTACGCAGATGATACCCAGCTTTATCTATCCATGAAGCCAGAGGATACACACCAATTAGCTAAACTGCAGGATTGTCTTACAGACATAAAGACATGGATGACCTCTAATTTCCTGCTTTTAAACTCAGATAAAACTGAAGTTATTGTACTTGGCCCCACAAATCTTAGAAGCATGGTGTCTAACCAGATCGTTACTCTGGATGGCATTTCCCTGATCTCTAGTAATACTGTGAGAAATCTTGGAGTCATTTTTGATCAGGATATGTCATTCAAAGCGCATATTAAACAAATATGTAGGACTGCCTTTTTGCATTTACGCAATATCTCTAAAATCAGAAAGGTCTTGTCTCAGAGTGATGCTGAAAAACTAATTCATGCATTTATTTCCTCTAGGCTGGACTATTGTAATTCATTATTAACAGGTTGTCCTAAAAGTTCCCTAAAAAGCCTTCAGTTGGTTCAGAATGCTGCAGCTAGAGTACTGACGGGGACTAGCAGGAGAGAGCATATCTCACCCGTGTTGGCCTCTCTTCATTGGCTTCCTGTTAATTCTAGAATAGAATTTAAAATTCTTCTTCTTACTTATAAGGTTTTGAATAATCAGGTCCCATCTTATCTTAGGGACCTCGTAGTACCATATTACCCCATTAGAGCGCTTCGCTCTCAGACTGCGGGCTTACTTGTAGTTCCTAGGGTTTGTAAGAGTAGAATGGGAGGCAGAGCCTTCAGCTTTCAGGCTCCTCTCCTGTGGAACCAGCTCCCAATTCAGATCAGGGAGACAGATACCCTCTCTACTTTTAAGATTAGGCTTAAAACTTTCCTTTTCGCTAAGGCTTATAGTTAGGGCTGGATCGGGTGACCCTGGACCATCCCTTGGTTATGTTGCTTTAGACGTAGACTGTGGGGGGGGTTCCCATGATGCACTGTTTCTTTCTCTTTTTGCTCCGTATGCATCACTCTGCATTTAATCATTAGTGATCGATCTCTGCCCCCCTTCTCGGCCTGTCTTTTTCCTGGTTCTTTCCCTCAGCCCCAACCAGTCTCAGCAGAAGACTGCCCCTCCCTGAGCCTGGTTCTGCTGGAGGTTTCTTCCTGTTAAAAGGGAGTTTTTCCTTCCCACTGTGGCCAAGTGCTTGCTCATAGGGGGTCGTTTTGACCGTTGGGGTTTTTCATAATTATTGTATGGCCTTGCCTTGCAATATGGAGCGCCTTGGGGCAACTGTTTGTTGTGATTTGGCGCTATATAAGAAAAAAGTTGATTGATTGATTGATTGAGGATGAATGTGCAGTTTAGTGTTGTGAAGGTGCTTTGAAAGTCAGGCAGCAGAACATTCAATAAGTAATACACCATCTCAGAACACTTGTACATCAGTGGTACTATTTTGAGTTCACAGAATATGAGAAAAGTCAGATTATTAGGGGAAATAGGAAGACTTAAAACGCTCTTCTGGAGTCATTTTCAAAGCTGCTTTTCCTCACACTTTGCTTTTTGCATTCTTCAGGGAAACAAGGGACAGAACATTTTGTTATTACATTCTAAAACATTATAATAAAGCATATCAAACATGCACTGCCTTACCAGTTTAATAATATTACATGGTTATATATAATGGGGGAAAAATGGCATGGAAACAAAGTATTGTGGAGGTAAAATTGACAGTGTGTGAAGTGTCTTGCCTTGTGCTTCATTATGCATGAACTCTGCAAAGTAACTGTGTTCACATTGTGATGGTCTGGATCCTCGATTGTTACAACATGCTGACAATTAAAATGAAAAACAAAGAAAAAGAAAACAACCTCCTATTTCAGACATTAATTTTTGTTTTATCCACTGTATTTTAGCAAACTGGTTAACCCTCTGGGGTCTGAGGGCATTTTTTGGACCGTTCACTCACCTGGTATAAATGTTTTATTATTGCTGTTAACAGCTCACCCTACATCCCACAATCAAGTGCTATGTATTTTTTTCAGGACAACCTGTACTTTCAGAATATATATGTTATAGTGGTGTTTTTCTAAGTGTAATAAAGGTTTACAATCAGAAATAAGAAAGGAAAAAATAAAGCAAAAAATAATTTTCACACACATTTATTCAAAATACACAGCAAACTATAATAAACAACTATTTTGACACTTTATAAAGGCAGTCTGGGGTCTTGCACAAAGAGAATTTACAAAATAAATGTTCTAACAATAAAAACAAATGTACATTTTTAACAATATATACAAAATGGTCCATGCGTTTTGTTTGTTTTTATGCCACATCTCAAAGCAATTTCTGTCTGCTATTACACAAAGGCTTACAACACAAACTTTTTAATTCTATGGAGTTGACTCCCTCTTGGATTGCTTGCAGTGACACTCTTTGGTCGACCACGTGAGGTTATATGAGGCCCTTTTATGCTGATCACTTCATTCATATGTGCAACACTGTCTGAACGCCATCTCAAAGCCGTCCTGTGAGACCAAAACAGAGGTGGTTTTGTCTCATTCCAGTAGCGAATCCATCGTGACGCGCGAAGCCTCCGCTTGGCTTTCCATGACAAAATCTCTTGTTAAAAGTGAAATCTGCCAGAAAATGGTTGATGTCCAGCTCTTGTGATAACCAGAGAAATTGCAAACGATGGTCACGGATCCAGACAGCCATCCATTTAGAAATGAAATGGTCATTCAGCCTGTCGATGGCGGCTTCACAGCGCGATGCGCCCCATAGCCGCTGGGGGCCGTCCTTAAAGCGACAGTAACACTCCTTATTCTCTACCAAGCCCGTAACATTTTCCCCGAAAGCCAGATAAATTTTTCTAATGGTTTCCAGCTGCCAGTCTCTAACAGTTTCTGAAAAAATTCTGATGGAGAAAAAGCCCAAATCATTTCGCCATTTCCTGACAATGAAAATCCGCCGACTGGGTCGACCACTCCTCACTCAAAGCCTGCTCACAAGCGAATGATGCAACCGACAGGCGTGGAAAAAGTCACGCATGCACATGAGGGTTCAAGCTTGTCTGACGCAATCACATGTGATTCAAATCCATATGGTTTTTGAAAAAAATAATAAGGTCGGATACTTTTCTAATAGACCTTGTATACATACAGCAACACGTTGTACTTACAGCAACACATTGCACATGCAGTAACATGATGCACATGTAGCAACAGGTTATATATGTAAAAATATGTTATACATGCAACAACACATATATACAGCAATACACAGCACATGCAGCAACATATTATATATGCAACCACACATTTATACACACATGGTGAAAAAAGCTCAGAAACAGCTTATTTCTGTATAAATCTAACATGTTTCTCATATATTTTGTAAAAGGTAGTCAGAAATAAACACTTTTAAATCTAAAAACGCTGTATTTGAAACCAGATAACACCTCTGAAGTGATTACATCTTACAGATGTTAGTGTGCACACCTCGTCTATGCACATCATGCAGAGTCAAAGGCAACTTCCAGTAATTTTAAAACCTTATGCATGTGCATATGCATTTCATCCTGCAGACAGCTTTAAAAGGAAAGTATAAAATATTTGTTATGGAATATGTTCTCTGCATTAAAATGAGCTGTAATTTTGCAACATGTCTCAAAAATAAACTTATATTATAATGCTTCTAATTTACTCACTCATCTTCAACCACCTACTACAATTAACGGTCATGGGGGATGGGCTGGGGGTGGGGGGCTGGAGCGTATCCCAGCAGTCATAGGGCGTGGACAGGACACCAGTCAAACACATTCACAACCGCATTCACACCTACAGACAATTTAAAGTTTCCAGTCCACCTAACCTGCATCGCTTTGGATGTAGGAGGAAGCCGGAGCACCTGGAGAGAACCCACACAAACACAGGAAGAACATGCAAACCGCACAGAGAAAATCCAGAGGTGGGAATCGATCCCATTGCCTTCTTGCTGTGAGGCAACAGTGCTAACCACAAAGACACCATGCTGCCTGCTTGGAATTCAGTAAAAACAAGATTTTGTCTGTTTTCTGAAATTTAAAAGCTTGTACAGCTTAAAAAAAAATACCTTGATAATAGAGAAATGTTCAAGAGGAGGAAAGTCTCTGTGTTCAATCACCTTTTTGTCTCCTCTGAGATATTTTTAGTTGAATTTTGGATTTTGATTTTGAAATAAATGTTGAATCATCCCACTATTCATTCATTGTCTTTATCCAGTTACACCAATCAAGGGTGACGAGGGGTGCTGGAGCCAAGGTTTTTCATGGACATGCGTATGTAGATACACACAGCTGCCTTTTACATGCAAGACTGGTGAAAGAACAAATGATCACACAAGGAAGGCACTGAGTTGATTATAGGCCAATCTCCAACCTTCCTTTTCTCTAAAAATTCTTGAAAGGGTAGTTGTAAAACAGCTAACTGATCATCTGCAGAGGAATGGTCTATTTGAAGAGTTTCAGTCAGGTTTTAGAATTCATCATAGTACAGAAACAGCATTAGTGAAGGTTACAAATGATCTTCTTATGGCCTCAGACAGTGGACTCATCTCTGTGCTTGTTCTGTTAGACCTCAGTGCTGCTTTTGATACTGTTGACCATAAAATTTTATTACAGAGATTAGAGCATGCCATAGGTATTAAAGGCACTGCGCTGCGATGGTTTGAATCATATTTATCTAATAGATTACAATTTCTTCATGTAAATGGGGAATCTTCTTCACAGACTAAGGTTAATTATGGAGTTCCACAAGGTTCTGTGCTAGGACCAATTTTATTCACTTTATACATGCTTCCCTTAGGCAGTATTATTAGACGGCATTGCTTAAATTTTCATTGTTACGCAGATGATACCCAGCTTTATCTATCCATGAAGCCAGAGTACACACACCAATTAGCTAAACTGCAGGATTGTCTTACAGACATAAAGACATGGATGACCTCTAATTTCCTGCTTTTAAACTCAGATAAAACTGAAGTTATTGTACTTGGCCCCACAAATCTTAGAAACTTGGTGTCTAACCAGATCCTTATGTTGTGGGCTGGGGTGTTTGGCTGGCTTGGTTTTTGTTTTCTGTTTCTCCCACCAGGTGGTATGCATTCAGGACTGAGTGGCTGAGCATTAGGACCTCACCCTGAACACCTGAGGCTTGTTTTCACGTGCAGGTCATCAGGACTCACAGCTGTGGTGTGAGTCCTGATGACACTTCCTGGCTTATAGATTTAAGCCAGGAAGTGTTTGCTGATTGCGTGTACCTTTGAGTTGTGTCTCTCTGTGTGGAGTTGGACTCACCTCATGTTTTCTTTCTTCACAGACTTGGTTTGTCGCGGCCACCTGGGGGGTGTCGGCGGGGTCCCTGGGTCCGAACTGCTGTGGCTCTACACCATTTGCGCTGTTGAGAGCGCGCCGTGTTTCCACCTCACCAGACCGCGGACTTTTTAGTTGTTTAGCACTTCACCCACGGTTATGTTTATTAAATTCTGTTACCTTTTGAACCGTGCTCTGCTTATTTTATGCTGGGTCCTTTCAAACGCTGGGTCGGTGCTCCGACCGCGTCCGAAACATAACAGTAGAATCTATACATCAGCTTCTCACCCTGCAGGCACGGAACAACTCAGTTCAAATCTCCACTGCAGCAGAAGCTGATTAGACAATTAGCATAACATGACAGCTCACTAACACAAGGTGTGAGGGACACCAAATCCACTGTCACTACTTCATAAAAGTCACCAAAACCAAATTACCTCAGGAAGTGTGCTGAAGAGCGTGAGACCTCACCCAATCCTCCTTCATAGACTGTGGCGTCAAACCTGGAGCGGTCTCTGCATCCGTGATGGTGAGATTGTTCTCCTGACGTCGATCTCACACGTCTGCTCACAAGGTCGAGTCTCTGGCAATCACACACTGTGCATTCAAGGTTTAAATGCAGCAATCTCTGATCAAGACAAAATACACCACAGCTGTGAGTCCTGATGGCCTGCATGTGAAAACAAGCCTCAGGTGTTCAGGGTGAGGTCCTAATGCTCAGCCACTCAGTCCTGAATGCATACCACTCTGGATGGCATTACCCTGACCTCTAGTAATACTGTGAGAAATGTTGGAGTCATTTTTGATCAGGATATGTCATTCAAAGTGCATATTAAACAAATATGTAGGACTGCTTTTTTGCATTTGCGCAATATCTCTAAAATTAGAAAGGTCTTGTCTCAGAGTGATGCTGAAAAACTAATTCATGCATTTATTTCCTCTAGGCTGGACTATTGTAATTCATTATTATCAGGTTGTCCTAAAAGTTCCCTGAAAAGCCTTCAGTTAATTCAAAATGCTGCAGCTAGAGTACTAACGGGGACTAGAAGGAGAGAGCATATCTCACCCATATTGGCCTCTCTTCATTGGCTTCCTGTTAATTCTAGAATAGAATTTAAAATTCTTCTTCTTACTTATAAGGTTTTGAATAATCAGGTCCCATCTTATCTTAGGGACCTCATAGTACCATATCACCCCAATAGAGCGCTTCGCTCTCAGACTGCAGGCTTACTTGTAGTTCCTAGGGTTTGTAAGAGTAGAATGGGAGGCAGAGCCTTCAGCTTTCAGGCTCCTCTCCTGTGGAACCAGCTCCCAATTCAGATCAGGGAGACAGACACCCTCTCTACTTTTAAGATTAGGCTTAAAACTTTCCTTTTTGCTAAAGCTTATAGTTAGGGTTGGATCAGGTGACCCTGAACCATCCCTCAGTTATGCTGCTATAGACTTAGACTGCTGGGGGGTTCCCATGATGCATTGAGTGTTTCTTTCTCTTTTTGCTCTGTATGCACCACTCTGCATTTAATCATTAGTGATTGATCTCTGCTCCCCTCCACAGCATGTCTTTTTCCTGGTTCTCTCCCTCAGCCCCAACCAGTCCCAGCAGAAGACTGCCCCTCCCTGAGCCTGGTTCTGCTGGAGGTTTCTTCCTGTTAAAAGGGAGTTTTCCTTCCCACTGTCGCCAAGTGCTTGCTCACAGGGGGTCATTTTGACCGTTGGGGTTTTTACGTAATTATTGTATGGCCTTGCCTTACAATATAAAGCGCCTTGGGGCAACTGTTTGTTGTGATTTGGCGCTATATAAATAAAATTGATTGATTGATTGAATAAAGACATTTCCCCTCTTCACATTGTCAGACAATGTATTAGCTGTTGTTGACAAGGTCAAATATCTTGGTCATATTATTAAAAATGACCTATATGATGACGATGATATACAGAGACAGTATTGTAAAGTGTATGCACAAGCTAATATGGTGGCATGTAAATTTAAAACCTACTGTACGTCTCTGTATACTGCTACTTGTGGTGCAGTTATAGTAAGGCCAAGATGCAGAAGTTACAAGTGGCATATAATGATGCACTACAGATCCTGTTGAAGGACCCTCGTTGGACGAGTGCCAGCATGTTGTTTGTGCAAAATAATGTCCCTACTCTAAATGCTGTAATCAGAAATCTTGTGTACAAGTTTTTATTGCGACTGGAGGACTCCAAAAATGAAATAATTGTTGTTTTAATAATGCCACAAAAGAGCAGCATCAAATACACCTCCTGTTATTGGAGACACTGGAGAATGTGTCTGTATGGACTATAGTATTTATAGAGTATGTATTCTCTATTTCTATATATTGTCTGTTGTTTTTATTTTATAATTTTAAGAGTGCTATGGACCAATAGTGTCTGAAATAAAGTTTGATTGATTGATTAATAAAAAAAAAAAATCATAAATATGCCCCCTTTCCAGGTTTATCTAATTTATCTGGAGCCATTCAAGCAAAATTAAGATGAAAAGAACTTACCATTTGTTGCTGTGTTGGCTAATGGTGAAGATGGATTATAGTTCTTCATCACTACGCTTGTCTCTGTCAGTCTGATAGAATTCTCATTCATTCATTCATTTTCTACACTCTAATTAAGGGTCACCGGGGGGGCTAGAGACTATCCCAACAGTCACAGGGCTGGAGGCGGGGTACACCCTGGACAGGATGCCAGTCTATTGCAGGGCCACATTTTTGGGTCATGGCAAGGGCCCTGACACCCCCCCCCCCCCACCTTTCTGAGACAATTAAATAGTTTAATAATAAAGAATTCAAATCAGTTAATCAGTTCAAAGAACTTTGTTAGGGTGCTGTATATAGCCTGATCAATGTTAGATGCAAAATACATGCACACAAGAGGAGGATGACAGCAAAATGACCCATACTATAATCCTTAATGCCCATGAACCATAATCAAATCAAATCAAATCAATTTTATAATATAGCGCCAAATCACAACAAACAGTTGCCCCAAGGCGCTTTATATTGTAAGGCAAAAGCCATACAATAATTACAGAAAAACCCCAACGGTCAAAACGACCCCCTGTGAGCAAGCACTTGGCGACAGTGGGAAGGAAAAACTCCCTTTTAACAGGAAGAAACCTCCAGCAGAACCAGGCTCAGGGAGGGGCAGTCTTCTGCTGGGACTGGTTGGGGCTGAGGGGAGAGAATCAGGAAAAAGACATGCTGTGGAGGGGAGCAGAGATCAATCGCTAATGATAATAATAGATGCAGCATTTTGCAACCCCGCGTCTGTGGTTAAGAAAGGTCCTCAAGCCCCTTAATCCGTTATCAAGCACGTGCCCTGTCCTCCTTTCTGAGACAATTATACAGAAAACAATCAAGAAATAATTAAGTTAATCAGTTGAAAACACTTAATGTCGGTTAACTATTGTATGGGTATTACTGTTAGGTGGTATAAATAGGATATTGTCTTCAGTCTTTTTAGAGTTCCTATCAAATTTTATAATCTTTAATGAATGAGTTCTGTTTGCACAAACCTAAAAAAAAGTGAGTACTTTCAAGTTCAACTCAATTTTCTGAAAAGATGAAGAAGTCAGATGATTTTATTTGTGTTTATAGTTTGTACATTGAATGTCACAGTGATCTTGCTGGGTAACAGCATTTGCTATAATTGTGGCAGCATGTGTCACTTTTTGGTTTAGTGGGCGCACTTTGAACAAATGCTGAATTGATGTGTAGAGCGGGTAGTTGAGTTGAACCAGTATGTAGACAATGCAATCTACATTGTGTCAGTCCACCCAACTGTGAATCGCCACCTGCCTTACCTGGGGAAGTAACCTGCACTGGACTGATGCCCTGTCCAGAGGGAATCATGGACTCTCATCCGTTTAACGCTACAAAATCTGGAGATAAGCACCGGCACCAACGGGCCTCAGGGCCTATATAGGACTTACTTCTGCTTCTTATTCTTAATTGATGTGCTCAGGTGCAACATCAAAAACACAATGTACTCAAAGTTTGGAAAAAAAAATGGATATAGTATTCACACAAGTGTAAAAATTATAGTAAAAAATAATTGTGTGTGTGTGTGTGTGTGTGTATATATATATATACGAGGGCTGTCAATAAAGTAACGGTCCTTTTTATTTTTTTCAAAAACTATATGGATTTCATTCATATGTTTTTACGTCAGACATGCTTGAACCCTCGTGCGCATGCGTGAGTTTTTCCACGCCTGTCGGTGACGTCATTCGCCTGTGAGCACTCCTTGTGGGAGGAGTCGTCCAGCCCCTCGTCGGAATTCCTTTGTCTGAGAAGTTGCTGAGAGACTGGCGCTTTGTTTGATCAAAATTTTTTCTAAACCTGTGAGACACATTGAAGTGGACACGGTTCGAAAAATTAAGCTGGTTTTCGGTGAAAATTTTAACGGCTGATGAGAGATTTTGAGGTGATACTGTCGCTTTAAGGACTTCCCACGGTGCGAGACGTCGCACAGCGCTCTCAGGCACCGTCGTGAGCCTGTTTCAAGCTGAAAACCTCCACATTTCAGGCTCTATTGATCCAGGACGTCTTGAGAGAACAGAGAAGTTTCAGAAGAAGTCGGTTTCAGCATTTTATCCGGATATTCCACTGTTAAAGGAGATTTTTTTAATGAAAGACGTGCGGACAGGTCCGCGCGTCGGGACGCAGCCGCCGCGACGCTCCGCCACAGGAAAAACACCTCTGTTGGAAGCCTTAAGGACAAGTTGGAACATGTCCTGCTGTTAAACAATTTCTCATATACTCACTCCACTGAAAGCCAGCAAAAGCCGCCTGGATTTTACAAATGGTTATCAACACGGAGGTGTTTTTCCTGTGCCGCCGCACCGCGTCGGCTGCGTCCCGACGCGCGGACCCGCGGGCGCGTCTTTCATTAAAAAAAATCTCCTTTAACAGTGGAATATCCAGATAAAATGCTGAAACCGACTTCTTCTGAAACTTCTCTGTTCTCTCACGACGTCCTGGATCAATAGAGCCTGAAATGTGGAGGTTTTCAGCTTGAACAGGCTGACGACGGCGGCTGAGAGCGCTGAGCGACGTCTCGCACCGTGGGAAGTCCTTAAAGCGACAGAATCACCTCAAAATCTCTCATCAGCCGTTAAAATTTTCACTGAAAACCAGCTTAATTTTTCGAACCGTGTCCACTTCGATGTGTCTCACAGGTTTAGAAAAAATTTTGATCAAACAACGCGCCAGTCTCTCAGCAACTTCTCAGACAAAGGAATTCCGACGAGGGGCTGGACGACTCCTCCCACAAGGAGTGCTCACAGGCGAATGACGTCACCGACAGGCGTGGAAAAACTCACGCATGCGCACGAGGGTTCAAGCATGTCTGACGTAAAAACATATGAATGAAATCCATATAGTTTTTGAAAAAAATAAAAAAGACCGTTACTTTATTGACAGCCCTCGTATATATATATGAATGAATTTATTCAGCACACACACACAAAACAACAACAAACAAAACTTACAACGAAAGAAGATGGATTGACACTGAAAAAGAAATGGATTGACAATGAAAAAGAAAATGGATTGACAATGCATCCGTGTGCCTGAAAAGGTGTAGGCAGAAGCAAAGCTTATTAACACCTACCCCTTTAACCAAAAGTAACATCATCGAGTCATCAGAAAAGAGTGCAAAGAAAGAAAGAAAAAAAAAAAAATTCCCACTCCCATTTTCAACCACTTCAGTCTCTTCAACTAAAGGACACAATCCGAGTGTTACCGAACAAATTTACAATTACAATTGGCTACACACAAAATTCATCCTTCTTCAGCAGATACATATCTTGAAAACATAATTTCTTTATATTGATTTTTAAACTGATTGATATTTGGACATCGTTTGAGTTCATCCGCCAGGTTATTCCATAGTCTAGGGCCACACATGGAGACACAGAAACCTTTGGAATCAAACAATGCCCGTGTAGTGGACCTTTTCGCTCTAAAACCATATTGACTTTCATCAAGCAAGTTGTGTTGTTCTATAAATTTTGTCCAGTCTGCTGTTGTAAAGTTTTTCCAATATCTTTGAAAATTGTGACAATAGAGACACAGGCCTGTAGTTAGTTAAAAGATGCTTGCTACCAGATTTGAATAAAGATATCACTTTTGCCTGTTGTGTGGGCCGCCAGAAGAGGAGGTACTGCTGGCCCATCACCAGAGGGCGCCCTGCCTGAAGTGGGGGCTTCAGGCACAAGAGGGCGCTGCCGCCACGGACACAGCCAGGGGTGACAGCTGTCACTCATTATCTCCTGACAGCTGTCACTCATTCATGCTTCATCATCTCACTCCATAAAACCCGGACGTCATCTCCACCTCATCGCCGAGATATCGTCGAACCGTTCAGGTAGTATTCTCAGCCTTAAAAAGTAAACTGTGTGTCAGTCTGAACTCTTTTTTGCAGCCGTTGTCCTGTGGTGTTCCTTGTCTGTGAGACCGGCATTCGGTGTGACCAGCGACGGCTTCGCTCCACACCTCTACCAGATAAGTGGGTAGACAGGAGCTGCACGAGTGTGTGTTAGAGGTGGAATTCCCACCGTTGTTGCTACTGGGTGTGCACACACCCATATCTTATTGTCTCTGCTCCCTGCCAGCAGTACCAGATCCGACCTTCGAAGACGGTGCCACCTGGGGACTCGGGACTTGGCGGCTCCAGTATTCTCCGGGTTCGGTGGCGGAGGAAATTGTGTGGTTCCGGTTCATCTCAGGACAGACGTCTTCTATCCTCGAGCCTGCCCACACGTCACCCTTGTGATTGACTGTCTGTAAAATTTCACATTCCTCTGTGTTGTGCTCATTCACAACAGTAAAGTGTTCATATTTGACTCTTTCATTGTCCGTTCATTTACGCCCCCTGTTGTGGGTCCGTGTCACTACACTTTCACAACATTGCCACTTTCATACTGTTAGGAACAATACCAGTTTCAAATGATTTATTAAAAATATATGATAATGGTTTTGCGATTTCAGTAATTATTCGCTTTACTAAGGACATATGTGCCTCATTATGATCCGTTGACTTTTTACTTTTAAATGTACTAACTACGTTAATAATTTCCCTTTCATCTACTGGGCTGAGAAACATTGTGTGTGGATTTCTGGCGATTAATTGCTGATTTTTCCATGGACTGTGTGGGATTTCACCTGCCAGATGTGGCCCAACATTACCAAAAAATTTAATGAAACTACGAGGTCCGTCCATAAAGTATAGGTCCTTTTTATTTTTTTCAAAACCTATATGGATTTCATTCATATGTTTTTACGTCAGACATGCTTGAACCCTCATGCGCATGCGTGAGTTTTTCCACACCTGTCGGTGACGTCATTCGCCTGTGAGCACTCCTTGTGGGAGGAGTCATCCAGCCCCTCGTCGGAATTCCTTTGTCTGAGAAGTTGCTGAGAGACTGGCGCTTTGTTTGATCAAAATTTTTTCTAAACCTGTGAGACACATCGAAGTGGACACGGTTCGAAAAATTAAGCTGGTTTTCGGTGAAAATTTTAACGGCTGATGAGAGATTTTGAGGTGATACTGTCGCTTTAAGGACTTCCCACGGAGCGAGACGTCGTGCAGCACTCCCAGGCGCCATCGTCAGCCTGTTTCAAGCTGAAAACCTCCACATTTCAGGCTCTATTGATCCAGGACGTCGTGAGAGAACAGAGAAGTTTCAGAAGAAGTCGGTTTCAGCATTTTATCCAGATATTCCACTGTTAAAGGAGATTAAGACGTGTGGGCGGATTGCAGCGTCGGCTCGCAGCCGCCGCGACGCTCCGCCACAGGAAAAACACTTCCGTTGGAAGCCTAAAGGACAAGTTGGAACATGTCCAGCTGTTAAACAATTTCTCATATACTCACTCCACTGAAAGCCATCAAAAGCTGCCTGGATTTTACAAATGGTTATCAACACAGAGGTGTTTTTCCTGTGCGGATAAAATGCTGAAACCGACTTCTTCTGAAACTTCTCTGTTCTCTCACAACGTCCTGGATCAATAGAGCCTGAAATGTGGAGGTTTTCAGCTTGAAACAGGCTAACGACGGTGCCTGGGAGCGCTGCGTGACGTCCCGCTCCATGGGACGTCCTTAAAGCTGTTGTGAAAGTGTAGTGACACGGACCCACAACAGGGGGCAAAAATGAACGGACAATGAAAGAGTCGAATATGAACACTTTACTGTTGTGAAAGAGCACAACACAGAGGAATGTGAAATTTTACAGACAGTCAATCACAAGGGTGACGTGTGGGCAGGCTCGAGGATAGAAGACGTCTGTCCTGAGATGAACCGGAACCACACGATTTCCTCCGCCACCGAACCCGGAGAATACTGGAGCCGCCAAGTCCCGAGTCCCCAGGTGGCCACCGTCTTCGAAGGTCGGATCTGGTACTGCTGGCAGGGAGCAGAGACAATAAGATATGGGTGTGTGCACACCCAGTAACAACAACGGTGGGAATTCCACCTCCACCTCTAACACACACTCGTGCAGCTCCTGTCTACCCACTTATCTGGTAGAGGTGTGAAGCGAAGCTGTCGCTGATCACACCAAACGCCGGTCTCACAGATAAGGAACACCACAGGAAAGCGGCTGCAAAAAAGAGTTCAGACTGACACACAGTTTACTTTAAGGCTGAGAATAGTACCTGAACAGTTCGACGATATCTCGGCAATGAGGTGGAGATGACGTCCGGGTTTTATGGAGTGAGATGATGAAGCATGAATGGGTGACAGCTGTCAAGAGATAATGAGTGACAGCTGTCACCCCCGGCTGGGTCCGTGGCGGCAGCGCCCTCTCGTGCCTGAAGCCCGCACTTCAGGCAGGGCGCCCTCTGGTGGTGGGCCAGCAGTACCTCCTCTTCTGGCGGCCCACACAACAAAAGCGACAGTATCACCTCAAAATCTCTCATCAGCCGTTAAAATTTTCACCGAAAACCAGCTTAATTTTTTGAACCGTGTCCACTTCGATGTGTCTCACAGGTTTAGAAAAATTTTTTGATCAAACAAAGCGCCAGTCTCTCAGCAACTTCTCAGACAAAGGAATTCTGACGAGGGGCTGGACGACTCCTCCCACAAGGAGTGCTCACAGGCGAATGACGTCACCGATAGGCGTGGAAAAACTCACGCATGAGCACGAGGGTTCAAGCATGTCTGACGTAAAAACATATGAATGAAATCCATATAGTTTTTGAAAAAAATAAAAAGGACCTATACTTTATGGACAGACCTCGTATTCACTATACTTGCCTCATGTTATATTCATCTTTGTTGTCATAAATAAAGTATGTTGGACAGTTATTTGATTTGGGTTTATTTGCTATGATACTATTCAGTATTTTCCATGTTTCCTTTATATTGTTTTTATTATCGTTTAGTATTTTTCCAAAGTATGATTTTTTTTACAGTTGCGCATAATAGTTGCCTCTCTTGATTTACTTTTAATGAATTCTCTGTATACCATATTTTTCTTCTTACAAGCCTTTTGAAGACCTTTTGGTATCCAAGGGTTAGCTTTATAGTTATTATTTTATTTTACTGTATAACTGGACATTGCTATTGAGAAATATGTTTTCAAATTCAGAATACGCTAAATTCGCATCTTGCTTTTTGTAAATGGGATTCCAATCCTGTAAAAGTAAATAATTTTTTAAGGCAGTAATAGCTTCTTCAGATTGCAGGCGCTTGCAATATTGTATTTTCTCAGTACATTTTTATGATTTTTTTGATTTGGCACTATATAAACGAAATTTTTTTACTGAACTTCAGATCAGTTACTATAAAAATTGGTAAATGGTCACTTATATCATTAATTAATATGCCACTTAGTGTTTTCGTATCAGTATCAATTGTAAGTATATTATCAATGTAGAGTAGCTGAATGTGAAGTTATTCTTGAAGGCCTAGTAATTTTTGGATATATATATATATATATATATTTGTCTCTCTCTGACTGGTTTCTTTACAGTGTTTGTGCCTCTCATTTCTTTAAAAACAGGGTGCAAACCCAACAGTTTTTTCTTGGCGCCCAACGTGGGGCGTCGACAGATCTTCTCGAGTGAACGGAGGAAGACACGCTGCAGACCGTGCACGGCCGATTCCACTAGAGGGATCGAAGGAAAGTCCTGAGGAGTGAATTCTCCGTCGGGCCGGTGACTATAGACGTCCACCTCCGCTCGCCGCAGTAGATTGACGACGCCTCCGAACCAAATGAGGGGCGCAACAAATTAACGTAAGTAATTACTGCCTGCCTGTGAGGAAAATATGTTGAGGAGGGGTTCGAGTCCCCATCCGGATTAAAGTGCGGGGGAGGGAGTTAGAGTCTCTGGTCCTGCCGGCACATTTGGCGGAGGGGTTCGAGTCCCCATCCGGAATAAAGTGCGGGGGAGGGAGTTATAGTCTCCGGTCCTGCCGGCACATTTGGCGGAGGGGTTCGAGTCCCCATCCGGCTGAGAAATACAGGAGGAGTAAGAATAAATTTCAGGAGAAGCAGTTAGAGAGACGCGAATTAATTGATTCTTTCAAAAGTGAAACTAAGTGTGTTTGTGGTATGAATGAGAGAAAATTCTGCTTTTGTTGTTTTGTTGTAACAATTTTGTTGTGTTATTTATATCTTGATATAAAATGATTTATTATTATTTTTTTTTAAGATGAGGGCTTGTCTGTAATTGCAATCATTGATGAAATCTGTAATTCATTTTGTATATGTGTGAGAGTTGGAGCGGTTGTGGGAGTGTGTGTGTGTGTGACAGTGTCGGACTGTATGTGTGGTATTGTTTGACTGAGTATTCCTTAGTAATAATAAAATGAGACTGTGAGTGACTGAAGCACGGACAGCTTGATATCCCATTTTATCAGGGGATAAAAGTGGAGCCATTGTCTGCAAAGTAGGTCATTTTAAGTCCATATGCACCACACTCACATATTCCCGATGAGTCTGCAAAGAGGGGGATTCCAAGGAAGGTCCGCCCCATGGGGTAGAAGCTTGACCTGAACTTTGCAGGGCGAAGGGGAATAGGTGACCAACATGGGAAACACATGCACAGAAAATAAGCCCCTATTTCAGGGCGACGAAAAATACATGCACAAATGCAATCCGGAAATCTGAAGTACATAACTAAATGGAAAAAGAAATATGGCTTTTCAGGTAAATTGGTTATGCCAGATTGTGAAGGTTTGGTGTTAAAACTTACAGCAGCAGCAACAAATAAAAAGGGTAACAGGAAAGCAAGAAAAGAAGGAGAAATAGAGTGTGCAAAAGTATGGCTCAGTGAAGCACAGATGAGAGTAGAGGCCATAAAGAGGAAGAAAAACCTGTGGTGACTCTAAAGGTAAATGTACAGGACATGAATTTTCTCTGTGACACAGGAGCATGTAGGACAGTGATAACAGACAGACCTCCCGGAACTAAATTTGCAAAAGAAGTCGTTTGGGTAAAATCTGCAAATGGACAGGTGAATTCAGAGAAAATATTGAAGTTTGTCAATTTTGAAGATCCTGAAACGAACCAAACTGCTTGTGTCTCTGTGGTTTATTCGCCCCATTGTCCAGTAAATTTACTGGGACGAGATTTGATGACTGCCTTATCTATAGGAGTCACGCCAACAGTAGGTGGTATGAGAGCTGTGAGACAGCCCGCTACTGTATATACAAATTTGGCCCAGGCCTGGCAGTACTCTTTGGATCTGTCGGAGTTGAGACAAACTGAGCAATTATTGGAGGAAGGTCTGATGACATGTGAAAACAGAGAACACGTAGTAATGATATCACCAAAAGATCTACACATAACTATGCTATTCACTCCACGAAAGGATGAAAGGTATGGAGCAGGATTTCTGAAAATTCCATCAGAATTACAGACAGTAGCACACCTATACACAGACAGAAAAACCACCTCTGTGTGTAGTGTAGTGCTGACCCAAAGTGCAGACAAATGGTACAGAGGAAAACCTGAGGCTGTGCCGCATATTTCACTGACAAGGGCAGACACTCAGTCCTGGAAGGACCTTGGAGGAATTGCTAAAATAGCTGAGGAAGCGACTGATTGGCACGAAGCAGATGCAGTGTCGGTGTGGGATTTCAGCCCATCCACAGGCTTATCGGAAATACATGTTTGTAAGTGCTTGGACGACACCGGTGATACATGAAGTAGATCTGGACGATTGAAATTTAACAACATCTGTGTTGTTGACACAGGAAGATGAGACTTTATTGGCCAAACTGCCTCCTCATCTCTGGGTGAATGCACCCACAGATGTAGGACTGTTGAAAAATATTCCGCCAGTCAAAATTAAGCCACAATCTGATTGGAGACCACGGATTAAACAATATCCGTTAAAACCTGAAGCAGAAAAAGGAATTGAACCGGTTATTGCAGAATTATTGGAAGCAGGAGTCATCAGGGAATGTTTAGATGCATCCTGTAACACTCCAATATATCCTGTGAAAAAAGCAGACAATCAGAATTGGCGAATGGTACAAGACCTACGTGCAGTAAATGCTGCAGTAGAAACTAGTGCCCCTCTGGTACCAGACCCACATATGCTGCTAAATAGATTAAGTCCTGGAAACATGTACTTCTCTGTCATAGACATCAGTAATGCATTTTTCTCAGTATCTGTTCATCCAGACTCTCAATTTTGGTTTGCTTTTACATTCAAAGGGAAAAGATACACATATACAAGACTCCCTCAAGGTTTTGCTGACAGTCCGACCATTTTTACACAAGCAATAAATTGTTGCTTATCTTCATTTACTCCACCAGAAGATTCACAAATCTTGGTGTATGTAGATGACATTTTGGTGGCAGGAAAGACAAAAGACAGCTGTACAAAATGTACCATGATGCTTTTGCAACATTTGGCAGAAACAGGAAGTAAAATTAAAAAGCAAAAGTTGCAGTTCGTGCAACCACAAGTGACTTATTTAGGCCACGTCCTATCAGCTGAGGGGAAACAAATACAAGACGATCGAAAGCACGCTATTCTAAAAGCGCCTAAACCATCAACAAAAAAGGAAATGATGACTTTCTTAGGTATCTGTAATTATTGCAGAGCCTGGATTCCATGTTATGCAGAGAAGGTGCAGAAATTGCAGGATTTAATACATTCTATACCAATGGCTATGAGTGACAAAATACAGTGGAATAAAGAAGCTGAAGAACAGTTTACAGCTCTTAAACAAGAACTTGTGAGTTCCACAGTATTATCTCTGCCCAATTATGCCAAGCCATTCACTCTCATGGTGGACACAAAACAGGGATTCATGTGTGCAGTCTTGCTACAACAACATGGTATTAAAAATAAACCAGTTGGCTATTATTCCAAACGTTTGGATACATTCTTATCGCCTGCTAGACAGATAGCTTATACAGCAATGCTATTGTCTCAGCCACATATTACCATTGAAAGATGCAACACCTTGAATCCCGCCATGCTCCTACCTACTGAGACAGACGGTGAACCACATGATTGTTTGGCAGACACAAAGAAACAACAATTACCTCGACCAGACTTAACAGACGAACCATTTACAGATGGACTACATTACTTTGTGGATGGCTCATGTTTCAAAGATCAGAAAGGACAGACATTAACAGGCTATGCTGTTGTTCAATTACCAAATACTGTTATTGAAGCAAAACAGATCGATCATTTTAAATCAGCCCAAGCTGCAGAACTCATTGCATTAACCAGAGCTTGTATCTTGGCTAAAGGACAGAAACTGACAGTCTATACAGATAGTCAATATGCATTTTCAACAATTTGGTTCTTTGCAAAACAATGGCAACAAAGAGGTATGATAACCTCTACAGGGAAACCAGTGACACATGCAGGCTTTCTCACAAATTTGCTAGAAGCAGTGACATTACCATCACACCTGGCATTATGTAAATGTGCAGCCCACACCAGAGGTACAGATTTTGTCTCCAGAGGAAACTGCCTGGCAGACAAAATAGCGAAAGAAGCAGCAGCTGGTCGATATGGCACTTCTTCTATTTACACAGCTCAGACAGACAATGAACCATTAATAGATTATGACCTTTTATTGGATATGCAAAAACAGGCACCAGCGCAGGAACGACATTTGTGGTTGAAAAATGGGGCAACCCCAAACCCCAAAGGACTTTATTGTGTACATAACAAACCCATCCTACCCAAAAGCTTATTCAAAGCAGCTGCAATTGCGACGCATGGGTTAACGCATGTGTCGACAGGGGGATGGTATATATGGTAGACCAATACTTTACTACCTATGGATTTAATTTATACTCAAAAAATTTTTGTAAAGCCTGTGTTACCTGATTGAAACACAACCCACAGGGAAATATAAGACCCCGGAGAGGGCAATTCCCAAAACCACAGTATCCTTTTCAAATTGTTCATATGGACTTTATTGAACTAAATCGATGTGGACCTTATCAATACTGTCTAGTATTAATTGATGCCTTTTCAAAATGGGTAGAAATTGTTCCATCACAAAAAGCAGATGCTTTAACAGTTTTAAAAGCACTGTGTAAGACAATTATTCCGTATTATGGAATACCAGAGACATTGTACAGTGATAATGGAACACATTTTGTAAATGAAGTTGTACAAAGAGTAGCAGAACACATGAAAATTAAGTTAAAACATCACTGTGCTTACCACCCACAAAGTGCAGGATTAGTGGAAAGGACAAATGAAACAATAAAAACAAGACTAAGGAAATGTATGGAAGAGACAAAACGAACCTAGATTGAATGTTTGGACCTAGTAAAATTGTATATGAGAATAACACCAACACCATCAGGTTTAACACCATTTGAGATACTTTATGGACGACCATATCGTCTACCAATTTTTGACATGGATACTAAAACAGCAGATGAGGAACAAACATTAGCAGATTTTATGAAAAAGACATTAACACAGAAAGAGATAACTCAAACACATTTACTGCTGAATAATTTTGATCTCCCACAGGACGGCCTTCCAGTAGTCCAGCCAGGAGACTGGGTATTCATCAGAGTGATTAAGAGGAAGAACTGGTCCAGTCCTTGTTGGGAAGGTCCATACCAAGTGCTGTTAACAACACCAACTGCAGTAAAGATAGCGGAGAGATCAACGTGGATACATCTAAGTCACTATAAGATACAGCGTGTGTTGGCTGCCTCCACAGTGTAAGGGGAAGTCTGGCTACAAAGGGAGTCTATTTAATTAGCAATAGATTGTCTCAACGCCAGTGAAGCAGGGAGATCCTTGCACTATTAGGTGAGGTTGGTTAACAACACTGTATCCTAGCAATCAATCAATCAATCAATCAATCAATTTTTTTATATAGCGCCAAATCACAACAAACAGTTGCCCCAAGGCGCTTTATATTGTAAGGCAAGGCCATACAATAATTATGTAAAACCCCAACGGTCAAAACGACCCCCTGTGAGCAAGCACTTGGCTACAGTGGGAAGGAAAAACTCCCTTTTAACAGGAAGAAACCTCCAGCAGAACCAGGCTCAGGGAGGGGCAGTCTTCTGCTGGACTGGTTGGGACTGAGGGAGAGAACCAGGAAAAAGACATGCTGTGGAGGGGAGCAGAGATCGATCACTAATGATTAAATGCAGAGTGGTGCATACAGAGCAAAAAGAGAAAGAAACAGTGCATCATGGGAACCCCCCAGCAGTCTACGTCTATAGCAGCATAACTAAGGGATGGTTCAGGGTCACCTGATCCAGCCCTAACTATAAGCTTTAGCAAAAAGGAAAGTTTTAAGCCTAATCTTAAAAGTAGAGAGGGTGTCTGTCTCCCTGATCTGAATTGGGAGCTGGTTCCACAGGAGAGGAGCCTGAAAGCTGAAGGCTCTGCCTCCCATTCTACTCTTACAAACCCTAGGAACTACAAGTAAGCCTGCAGTCTGAGAGCAAAGCGCTCTATTGGGGTGATATTCAATCATGACTGAACTACAGCAGACCCCGGAGCGGCGTGCTCATCGCCGCCGCTGCCGGACTGTTGGTAGGGCAGCCGGTTGCGTTGTGATCTTAGTGTGTTTCGTGCTCCTCGGATTCCTGGCCTGGTGGTTGACCCAAGAATTGCAGCTCACTGTGGACCGAGCCAGAGAACAACGGAAGCAACGTCAGAAGAGGTTTATTCATAATGTGAATGAGACAGATGGACACCCTCATACGAGGTCTGTCAATAAAGTATAGGTCCTTTTTATTTTTTTCAAAAACTATATGGATTTCATTCATATGTTTTTACGTCAGACATGCTTCAACCCTCGTGCGCATGCGTGAGTTTTTCCACGCCTGTCGGTGACGTCATTCGCCTGTGAGCACTCCTTGTGGGAGGAGTCGTCCAGCCCCTCGTCGGAATTCCTTTGTCTGAGAAGTTGCTGAGAGACTGGCGCTTTGTTTGATCAAAATTTTTTCTAAACCTGTGAGACACATCGAAGTGGACACGGTTCGAAAAATTAAGCTGGTTTTCAGTGAAAATTGTAACGGCTGATGAGAGATTTTGAGGTGATACTGTCGCTTTAAGGACTTCCCACGGTGCGAGACGTCGCGCAGCGCTCCCAGGCGCCGTCGTCAGTCTGTTTCAAGCTGAAAACCTCCACATTTCAGGCTCTATTGATCCAGGACGTCGTGAGAGAACAGAGAAGTTTCAGAAGAAGTCGGTTTCAGCATTTTATTTGGATATTCCACTGTTAAAGGAGATTTTTTTAATGAAAGACGTGCGGACGGATTGCAGCGTCAGCTCGCAGCCGCTGCAACGCTCCGCCACAGGAAAAACACCTCCGTTGGAAGCCTTAAGGACAAGTTGGAACATGTCCAGCTGTTAAACAATTTCTCATATACTCACTCCACTGAAAGCCATCAAAAGCCGCCTGGATTTTACAAATGGTTATCAACACGGAGGTGTTTTTCCTGTGCCACCGCACCGCGCCGGCTGCGTCCCGACGCGCGGACCTGTCCGCACGGACCTGTCCGCACGTCTTTCATTAAAAAAAATCTCCTTTAACAGTGGAATATCCGGATAAAATGCTGAAACCGACTTCTTCTGAAACTTCTCTGTTCTCTCATGACGTCCTGGATCAATAGAGCCTGAAATGTGGAGGTTTTCAGCTTGAAGCAGGCTGAAGACGGCGCCTGGGAGTGCTGCACGACGTCTCGCACCGTGGGAAGTCCTTAAAGCGACAGTATCACCTCAAAATCTCTCATCAGCCGTTAAAATTTTCAGCGAAAACCAGCTTAATTTTTCGAACCGTGTCCACTTCGATGTGCCTCACAGGTTTAGAAAAAATTTTGATCATACAAAGCGCCAGTCTCTCAGCAACTTCTCAGACAAAGGAATTCCGATGAGGGGCTGGACGACTCCTCCCACAAGGAGTGCTCACAGGCGAATGACGTCACCGACAGGTGTGGAAAAACTCACGCATGCGCACGAGGGTTCAAGCATGTCTGACGTAAAAACATATGAATGAAATCCATATAGTTTTTGAAAAAAATAAAAAGGACCTATACTTTATTGACAGACCTCGTATATACCATACTAATATGTGGTACAGATATGTTCATTTATTGGCTATGGAATTACATGTTACTAATTGTTATGTTTGTTCGCAAATGCCTATATCCTCAACACACCCAGCTCTGACGGCTAAACCGTACCCTGCTAGGGTGACAGAATGTCTTATCATACGGATGCATAATCAAACTGTATTTTGGGGGCAACAGTTCTCAGCAAATCTGGCAAGACGTAATACCACTTGCCTCAGTGCAACCACTTATATGATAGGGATTTCAAAAGAAGACGTACAAGCGTGCCCAAGTGCTGCTCCATTGACTAGACTGAAGGGAAATGCAAAAATATCATCACATGTTAAATTGTCATCACAACTGCCATTCCCGATTTGCTTTTACGGGACAGGGAATAAAACTGTAGGTAAAATTAGGAAATGTCTGTGTACCCAAACTTATGTTTTATCAAATAATTTAAGCCTAACCAAAACATAATATGTGGATGGTACTTATCTTCATCACATTGGACGGGGATGTAATTATACAGGCTCCTGTCCATGGGGAACGGATGAATCATGTGCTTATGTTAGTAAGTTTTTGCTACCACCTGTAAATGGTACTCCGGTGTATGATGACATCTATTGGCTTTGTGGTTCCAGACTGTACATGAGTCTCCCACCAAATTGGGGTGGTGTGTGTGCACCTACCCAGGTGACTGACCATACATATGTGGTAGTGCCAAGGACCCCCACAAAGAAGAATGGCAGCACCAGACGGAGGAGATCGATATACACAGATGTGTTGCCACATGATCACATGTGGGGCTTGGATGTACCAAAGGACCAAAAATTGTGGTCTGTAGGAGATAAAATAGCACATTCACTGTTCCCCTGGATAGGAGTGGTAAAAAATTCATTAATGATTGAAACTCTGAATTATCGATTGGGTCTGTTCATGAATGTAACTGAGAAAATAGTAGCAGCTCAAAACACTGAAATAGATGCTTTACGTACCATGGTGATGCAACATCGCATGGTTTTAGACTTGCTTACTGGTTCACAGGGAGGAGTTTGTGTTCTGCTGAACATAACATGCTGTACTTTCATCCCAGACTCCATTCATTCAGTGGATGTGCAGGACGCATTGGAAGAGCTGAATAAACTTTGTGATGCAATGCATAAAGACACCCTAGCCGTGAACCAGTGGGATCCCTGGTCCTGGTTGACTTCAGGACCATGGTGGCAGTTACTACTGAAAATGGTGACACCAGTTATTATAGTCCTAATTCTGATTGGACTTTGCATGTGTTGTGTGATCCCTTGTATCAAAACAATGGTTGGCAAAATGGTGTCAAATACATTTGTACAGTGTAATCTGGCTTTCCAACAAACTATGCCAAAATATCAAGCATTGAAACAGTCAGACCTTAGTGGAGAAAACTATAATGACTGTGTTGAGAATTATGATGATATTGAAAAGCCCACAACTCCAGTTCAAGCTTGAACTGTTGACGTGATGAGTTAACACACTCTTAGCCTATGAAGCTTTAGCTGAAAATGTAATAAGACAAGTGGTTAAAGTGGACAAATTTTCTATTGAAGTGTGTTTTGGACATGACAAACTTATGTAAATAAATGATAAACAGGGAGGATTATGTCAAGGATTTTATATAGTTCATGCTCATATTATCATTTATTTTCTTTAGTTTATGCTTATATTATTACATTTATTTTCTTTAGTTTATGCTTATATTATTATTATTTATTTTCTTATAGTTTATGCTTATATTATTTTTCCTCTTAGTGAGAAGAGGAGGTTTTAGAAAGAAAGACTTGTTGTCTTGCATTCTTCGTGATTGAGCAAACTATTTTTCATTTTGCATAAGTGCCTTATCCTGCTTTGACGAGCCACAAGGCTCATGTTGCAGGAATGGAAGGTTTCAGCCGTTACCTTGCTTTGCTACCACCCTCTTGCAGACATGACTCATGTGTAACCTCTCCCGACTGTCCTTGTTTGTTTTTTCTCATGTTGATGAACTAAATAAAAGGCTGGGCCAGAGGAGGGGATTTTGGGAGAGCTTTGGAGCTTAGCACATAAGCTGCTTCTTGTTCTCCTCCTCTGCACAGAGCAAAAATATATATCTATATTTGTCTCTCTCTGACTGGTTTCTTTACAGTGTTTGTGCCTCTCATTTCTTTAAAAACAGGGTGCAAACCCAACATCTGCAATGGCCTCCCTGATCTGAAATAGAGCGATGTTTTGTTGCTGGACTTCTGTGCTGGTCACAGATTGTCCATGACAAACCCTTTGTTTGAGTACAAAGGTGTTTATAAGTACACCTGGTACCAGAACACTCTAGGTCAAAGTTCAATGACTGATTTTGTAATTGTGTCATTAGACCTGCAACCATGTATCTTAGACACTCAGGTGAAGAGAGGGGCAGAGCTGTCAACTGATCACCACCTAGTGATGAGTAGGATGAGATGGCGTGGAAAGCCACTGAGCTAAAGACCTAAATATGTGGTTTTCTGGAGAGTCTGGCCAGACGGCCTTCAGCTCACACCTCTGAAGAAACTTTTCCTAGATTCCAAAGCAGGTCAGGTCCATGTTCAAAGTCTCCATTGCTGAGCCAACTGGGAAGAGGCCCCAGGGAAGACCCAAAACATGCTGGAGATATTATATTTCTCAGCTGTCTTGGGAGTGCCTTGGGATCCCCTGGGAAGTGTTAAAGGACCGAGGATAGGAAACTGTGGGGTGAGCTGTTTGTTCTGCTGCCACCATTTTGTCTCTTCTCCCTCCCTCCTTATCTTTCCTGCTTCTGTGGTGTGTTGTCTGTGAGGCTGCAGCTTTGTTCTTCTGGAAAATGACAAAAATGGATCTGTTAAAGTGGTCTTTGAATGCAATTGACACTATTTTTTCTACAAGACATTCGGGGGCGGAGAAGACATTTCATTGTGCAGGGAACATGTTCTTTTGTGCATATGACAATAAAATTATTTTGAATCCTTTGAATTTGACCATGACCCAGACCTGGATTAAGAGGCTGAAAATGAATAAATGAATGAACATAGATGACATCACAAGAACTTTATCGATAAACAACATTTAAATGGTTTTATAAGTTTAAGATCCTATCCAAAACTGATTTTCGATTCATAGTTACTGACTGCGCAATCATATTTTTCTTTTGCAGTTATACAAGATTTGTAGATGGGAAACCATACTATCCCTCTAAAGGGGGCTTTTCACACCGATTGCACAAACGTGGTGCGCGTCGCTGTAAAACCCATTATTTTCAATGAACAGCATTGTGCTGCGATGCACAAAAAGCAAGCTTGCGCGACAGTCCGCTAGGAGCCCACACCACTGCTTGATGTCAAACTCACCATGGTCAAAGTTCAACTCAGTCCAGCTTTCACTGCTGCGCGGTGTGGCATAGCTTTGTGCATCCAATAGAAATTAGGCATCAGGCCAAAATATGGAAGATGACAGAGTGCAGAAATGTGTGTCAGAGGAGCATCAGAACTGCTAAATTATACATTGCAGTTTTCTAAACAAAATCCTACAACCCCAATTCCAATGAAGTTGGGACGTTGTGTAAAATGCAAATAAAAAGAGAATACAATGATTTGTAAATCCTCTCCAACCTATATTCAATTGAATACACCACAAAGGCAGAATATCTAATGTTCAAACTGATAAACTTTATTGTTTTTGTGCAAATATTTGCTCATTTTGAAAAGGATGCATGCAACACGTTTCAAAAAAGCTGGGACAGTGGTATGTTTACCACTGTGTTACATCACCTTTCCTTCTAACAACACTCAATAAGTGTTTGGGAACTGAGGACACTAATTGTTGAAGCTTTGTCAGTGGAATCCTTTCCCATTCTTGCTTGATGTATGACTTCAGTTGCTCAACAGTCCGGGGTCTCCGTTGTCGTGTTTTGTGCTTCATAATGTGCCACACATTTTCAATGGGTGACAGGTCTGGACTGCAGGCAGGCCAGTCTAGTACCTGCACTCTTTTACCATGAAGCCACGCTTTTGTAACACGTGCTGAATGTGGCTTGGCATTGTCTTGCTGAAATAAGTAGGGTTGTCCCTGAAAACGATGTCGCTTGGATGGCAGCATGTGTTGCTGCAAAACCTGGATGTACCTTTAAGCATTGATGGTGCCATCACAGATCTGTAAGTTGCCCATGCCATGGGCACTAACACACCCCCATACCATCAAAGATGCTGGCTTTTGAACTTTGCACTGGTAATCTGGATGGTCTTTTTCCTCTTTTGTCTGGAGGACATGACATCCATGATTTCCAAAAACAATTTGAAATGTGGACTCATCAGACCACAGCACACCTTTCCACTGTGCGTCTGTCCATTTCAAATGAGCTTGGGCCCAGAGAAGACGGTGGCGTTTCTGGATGATGTTGATGTATGGCTTTCGCTTTGCATGGTAGAGATTTAACTTGCACTTGTAGATGTAGCAATGAACTGTGTTAACTGACAATGGTTTTCTGAAGTGTTCCTGAGCCCACGCAGTACGATCCTTTACACAATGATGTCAGTTTTTAATGCAGTGCCGCCTGAGGGATCAACGGTCACGGGCATTATGGACTGTAGATGATGGAATCCCTAAATTCCTTGCAATTGAACGTTGAGAAACATTGTTCTTAAACTTTTGGACTATTTTTTCATGCAGTTGTTCACAAATTGGTGATCCTCACCCCATCCTTGCTTGTGAATGGCTGGCTGAGCCTTTTAGGGATGCTCCTTTTATACCTAATCATGACACTCATGTGTTTGGGAAGGTGTCGTAACACGGACCCGCAACAGGGGGCGCAAATGAACGTACAATGGATAAGACAAAGAGTAACAATTTAATGTTGTGAAACGCACAACTGGATACAGACAAAGATATAATGCCAATTAAACACAAGGTGACGTGCGGGCAGGCTCGAAGATAGGAGACCTCTGGCGATCGGAGAGCCGGGACCCACACAGCTTCCACCACCAACGGCCTGAAGAACACCGGAGCCGCCAAGTCCTGAGTCCCCAGGTGGTCACCGTCTTCTGTTGCAGACCCTGGTACTTAGACGGTATCTGATTTCTCGGCGAGGAGGTGGAGTAATAATCCGGCTTTTGTAGGGACGGTGGTGATTGGTGACAGCTGGTGTAAATGAGTGACAGCTGTCACTCTCTGTTGTCTCGGCGCCCTCTCATGCTTGAAGCCCGCACTCCAAGCAGGGCGCTGACTGGTGGTGGTGGGCCAGCAGTACCTCCTCTTCAGCGGCCCACACAACATAGGCGGTCTTTGAGCAATCATCAACTTTCCCAGTCTTTGTCCCAGCTTTTTGGAAATGTGTTGCAGGCATCCATTTCAAAATGAGCAAATATTTGCACAGAAACATAAAGTTTATCAGTTTGAACATTAAATATCTTGTCTTTGTGGTATATTCAATTGAATATAGGTTGAAGAGGATTTGCAAATCATTGTATTCTGTTTTTATTTTTTTCTTTGTGAAATATTTATATTTGGGTGATTCTTAGACTATGGGCACTTACACTCAACAAAAATATAAATGCAACACTTTTGGTTTTGCTCCCATTTTGTATGAGATGAACTCAAAGATCTAAAACTTTTTCCACATACACAATATCACCATTTCCCTCAAATATTGTTCACAAACAAGTCTAAATCTGTGATAGTGAGCACTTCTCCTTTGCTGAGATAATCCATCCCACCTCACAGGTGTGCCATACCAAGATGCTGATTAGACACCATGATTAGTGCACAGGTGTGCCTTAGACTGCCCACAATAAAAGGCCACTCTGAAAGGTGCAGTTTTATCACACAGCACAATGCCACAGATGTCGCAAGATTTGTCCTTTGATCATATTGTATGAGAAACAGAAAAAGGGGAAATTTCACACTTTTATAGTTATCTTTACAATGAAAGTGTGTTAAGAAATTTGTTCTAGTAGTCTATGATGACTTTTTCACCTTTTTTCAGCATCATTATATGCAAATATTGCCGTTTTGTGCTTGTCCCACACCCAGACTTTTGATCTTCGATGATAAAAATGAATGGTAAAGAAACGTTTTTTCTAATGTTTTAAAATATCTCTGAATAAAATATCAGTAAAATAATCAAAACATAATTGGGGTATTCAATGTCATACAACTGTTGTGATTTCTTTTAAACAAAATGTAGTTGTCCCACATTATTGCCGTAATTTCCACCACAACACTGTAATGTCCCTTTAAACAGTTTGTATGAAAGATTGTTTGGGTAGTTTCTATGGAGATAAACAGTGACATCAGAGCACATGTGTATAGTGCCAAATCACAACAAACAGTTGCCCCAAGGAGCTTTATATTGTAAGGCAATGGTGTGGTGGAAATTACATTTACAAGGCCAATAGTGCCCGTAGTTAAATCACCCATTTATTTTCTAGATTCACTCAAATGTATTTGTTGGTTATTGGTATCTGTCTTCAGGAGCACACTGTCAATGACAGTTCCTTTGAAGAGTTATTAAAGTTATGTCTCCAGGACACACTGTGATGGCCAGTGTCAGAGTTTCTATTAGAGTGACAACAACAATCCTAAAAGTCAGGCTTTTGCATCAGCAGATGTAATCAACAGCATTGATGCATTTTGCAATATTTTTGTCTTCACAGCTCAGTCATAAATAAAAGAAGAAATAAAATCACTTGGATCATCGTCATCACTGCCACTCGACACGAGCATGGCGGTCCAGAAGAAATTCATCCAGGCATCTAACTAGGAGGCTGCCAACTGTATCAGAGCTTCAACAGCTTTCCGTCTTGCGCATCTTTCCTTTTCAGCTTTTTGTCTATTGGTCTCAAAGGTCTTGATGCGATCACAAACCGTTCTCCTCCAAACCAATTTATCTGCTGGGGCTGTAGCCCAGTCAGCAATCTTGCAGTTTTTAAAACTTCTTTTAAGGACATCCTTGTACCTCTTCTTAGAAGCGCCAACACAACATGATCCAGTAGAAAGTTGACTAAAGAGAAGTTGTTTTGGAAGACGTTGTGCATCCATTCTCACCACGTCTGTACCATCTCAGTCTGTTTTGGTGTGACATAGCCTCAACACTTGTCAGGCAAGCTTGGTAAAGAACTACAGCAGTGGTGACACGATCATACCATTTCACATTCATGATTGTCCGAAGACATCTTTGGTGGAATTTCTCAAGTTGTTTCACTTGATAACGATAGGTAGTCCATGTTTCGGAGCTATATAGAAGTGTTGGTAAAATGATGGCGTGATAAACTCGTATTTTGGTTTCCAAATCAAGATCGTGGTTGCCCAAATCCCAGAAACACTCCTCACTCAGCTTCTCAAGTGCTTAGAACATAGCACCCCTTGATTCTTCAGAGATTACAGTCTTCACTGACAAAAGGCACCTAAATTTCTGGACTCCACGAACACCCAATCCCTACAGAGTAGGAACCAGAATACACCCTTTATGAACACAGATCTCAGTGGGAAGAACTCAAATACAGCACTCACACTACCTGCGTGTAGATCAGCTGTGGTGTCCACCATTTTTTGGGGATGCCTCAAACTCTGAGGGTGTCCCAGTGAGAAGCCTGATCAACTGAATCTATATTCAAATGTGTGAATTTTCTTGCCAAAACAGGGACACTGATGGTGCCAAAAGCCATAAATGTTTTTCAACTTTGAACAATAATTCCTAGAGTGCACATATTTGGCAATACTACAAAGTCAATCCAAGGCTTATTAGTCCTATTGGTTGCAGAGATATAGCAGAAAATGTATTTTTCATGCTATGTTTTTGTTGACTTTGACCTTTGTCTGATCCTCTCCAAAAGTTGATCACCTCGAGATATCTGCCCAAGTAGCATTCCTGCCATGCTTGTTGAAAATCTGCTCCCTGTAAATCTGTGATCGGTTACCCTTCACCGGTGTATAGGGTAACAAAGCCTTGCCAGTTGAAGGAAATTGATCAAACACACCCATACATAGGTTATAAAGTGTTACAACAATTCTAAGGTGGTGCTTATTTCTCAGATGTGTGACTGGCTGTGTTTGCTTATTAGACTGTTTGTATTTCAATCTCTTTGTGGTTTTGTGTACAATATCTGTATGTTGTGTGCTGTGAAACAGTAGGTCACAGTTGGCTTTTAAGGCCACAGCTTCCCAGACTCTTACACGGAGCAATTGTTACCTTTTTGTGAATCCATCAAACTTAGTCTTATTTTGTTCTGTTAACAAAGTACCATCCAGGATAAACTCCTTTGTAAATGCTGCCATCGATTTGCTGTTTCCAGTCCAGCATTTTCCACAAAATGATTCAGTGTTGCCTTTTTCTAGTTTCGCTGCTCATTATATCCTGAGGCTGCTTCCTCAGCCACCACATCTAACAGGCGTTGACTTCACCGCAGGCCACGGTGTAACATCCCTATTAGAAAGACGTGTGTAACCAAGTGATATATCTTTGTGGCTTCTGGTAGGACTCAAACACCAGACTTCTCACTTACGAGACCAAATAACCAAGATAGTAAGAATATATTTCAACCTGGATTACACATTGCTATGTACCTTCCCACCACATTTGGACTTTGTCACAGGCGCATTTAAGTATTAAGAACCTTCGGCTGTAACTGGGACTCTACATGGTCACCTGCAACATGGTGTGAATATGTTATCAAGTGATATATCTTTGTGGTTTCTGATGGGATTCAAACACCAGTACCCCATTTTATGAAGCTGAATTGAAGGAAAAACACCGAGACTAAGGCTTAGTACTCAAACTTCTCGACTAAAAGAGATGGTGTGATTTGAGCACAGAGTAGACTACTTAGACCTGTCTTAATCTACGAGGTCTATTAGAAAAGTATCCGACCTTATTTTTTTTTTCAAAAACCATATGGATTTGAATCACGTGTGATTGCGTCAGACAAGCTTGAACCCTCGTGCGCATGCGTGAGTTTTTCCACGCCTGTTGGTTGCGTCATTCGCCTGTGAGCGAAGCCTCCGCTCCTCTTTCCATGACAAAAACTCCTGTAACAGTGGAATGTGCGTTCATTTCCAAACTGGACGCTGTGTTTTATCCGGGACGTTGTCTGACTAGCACAGGAATTGTGAAAAGACGTGGACATCAGCACTTTTTCGGCACATTAAGACAGACGTGCGGAGGAATTCCGCGCGTCGCGGCGGTGCCGCATGGTGCAAAGCAATGCCGTGATGAAGCCTCACTGGACATGTTCTGGCATGTCCAGGCACATCCACAATTTCTTGGATAATCACTCGATGGAAAAACCACCGACAGCTGTCTGAACGCCATCTCAAAGCCGTCCTGTGAGACCAAAACGGAGGTGGTTTTGTCTCGCTCCAGTAGCGAATCCATCATGATGTGCGAAGCCTCCGCTTGGCTTTCCATGACAAAATCTCTTGTTAAAAGTGAAATCTGCCAGAAAATGGTTGATGTCCAGCTCTTGTGATAACCAGAGAAATGGCACACGGATCCAGACAGCCATCCGTTTAGAAATGAAATGGTCGCTCAGCCTGTCGATGGCGGCTTCGGAGCGCGGCGCGCCCCACAGATGCTGGGGACCGTCCTTAAAGCGACGGTAACACTCCTTATTCTCTACCAAGCCCGTAACATTTTCCCCGAAAGCCAAATAAATTTTTCTAATGGTTTCCAGCTGCCAGTCTCTAACAGTTTCTGAAAAAATTCTGATGGAAAAAAAGCCCAAATCATTCCGCCATTTCCTGACAATGAAAATCCGCCGAGGGGGCTGGACCACTCCTCACTCAAAGCTCACAGGCGAATGACGCAACCAACAGGCGTGGAAAAACTCACGCATGCGCACGAGGGTTCAAGCTTGTCTGACGCAATCACACGTGATTCAAATCCATATGGTTTTTGAAAAAAATAATAAGGTCGGATACTTTTCTAATAGACCTTGTAGTCCAAAGTTCTAACATTTAGACCACCCATTTGAAATGGTTTAAGTCTGTTAGTCCTGGTCTAAGGCCAAGATGGCAGTGACTGTTGTGCTTCAATAGACATGAGGCAACACTTACACCAAGAAAGCATTTTTCACCAGAACCCTCTCGAGATGTTCACTTACTGGGCAATCGGTTCCTATATCTGACCCCTGCTCCTCAAAATGCTTTTATTCTATTTGTATCCACTAGGCAACCAGCCATGCATTTATAAGATAAAGTTTAGTGAACATTAACAAACCTGATGTATAAAAAACAGGGATGACAATTTTCAGAGGAACACGTGAAATTATACGAAATAAAATAGAAATATTAACCATATTAAAATTTACTTTTGACAATGAAGGCTTTTTTTTTATTAGATCTATATTTTGGTTCTCCCAATTACTCAAATCCATGATATATTCAGCCGATTTTGATTGCCTTTTTGTTGCCGACTTTAGCTGCTTGTTCCTTGTTTGGCCATTGAGCCTGCTTCTTTGGACTCTGGTGTGTGGTATGCCTGCTTTCTGTGTTTTGACTAGGGATGAGCGAGTACACCACTATCTGTATCTGTATCTGTTCAACCATCTAAATTATCTGTATCTGTACTCGAAGTGGGCGGGGCCTAAACCGGAAGTGGGCATGGTTTAGCCAGAAATAGGCGGGGCTTAATTCAGTACATTATTTTAAGCCTGAAACTGATATGGATCGAACGTTCTTGGCATTTTTTTTCCATACAAAGTTAAACAATGTTGATTAAGTTGTCTGTGTGCATATGTGTGTGACTGAGTGAGAGGGAGAGAGAGGTTGTTCTAAGACTATTTTTTTTAATGATCTGTGTAAACTTGGTGATTCATGCAAACATCCAGTGATGGCAAACAGGGAAATAATATGTTGGTCTTGTTCATGGTATTATTCTCAAAAGCACCGCATTCAGTATGAGCAAAGTTTTCCATCTGACTTTATATCACCAGCCAAACTAAGAGCAAACAGTTAAAAAAAAAACCCAGACCGGAGTGGAGGTGTGACCGACACAACATGAGCCATTTTCAGCTCTGTCTTGTCAAATGCACTGTGTATGATACGAAACAAGTTCACCAAGTAACTTTAAATACCATACAAACCAAAACAGAGGCGAACTGAAGAAAAGGAGTACTGAGAGAGCAACGTGAGGTAGAATCAAGCTAAGCACAGAGAGAGAGATCCTGTCTGTGTGTATGCTAGAGGCTGCAAAGACGTGTAGGGAGGGGCGGGCACTGTGAGTGACTGGCCAATCACAGAGTGTGAAGACAGTTAGTTAGCCAACTGGGATTGCCCTTCAGCACGAGCACAGATATTGACGAGTTTTACTCGTATCATGCTCGTGCTCGTCAAAAATGCTTTATCCGTAATGGAAACTCGTCTAAAACAAGAAAGAAAAATTACGACTGTGGTTACTTCTCCAAACAATGATGTGATTTATGATCAAAGACTTTTACATCAACGTAAAAATAAAACATTGACACTAAAATGATTACAACAATTACAATAAAATTAATAAAAAATTAAAGCAGATACAGTTTTCACTAACAGTAGCATAACACTGTTGGTTTGCTTAAAAATGCTGTGATTCAAGACTCACTTTCAGCCATTGTGTTCCTATCAATTTTAAATGACATATATTGTACTACATAGAAGAAAATAAGTAATTTCTCATGGCATAAGCAGCCAAACATGACATCAGGTTTTTCAGTTTTTGATAGTAACCATACTGTCAAAGTCATTTCCCCCACACATTCTCAGTGTAGACCCATCATAAAATTAGGACTAGGACATGAGCCTCGTCTCCAATCACCCATTTTCCTATGGGAACCCACCCTTTATTGTGCTTCTCATATTCATATGTGGAAAACTACCATCCCTTTTCAAAAGAAAAGCCAGCATATCGGATAAAGTGTCACAATAGAATGCCTTCTACATGAGATTAGTTTGAACTTTTTACTGATTCTTTCTAGTTATGCAAGATTTACATTGCAGATTTGACTTTATACAGTGCATCTGAAAAGTATTCAGGTGCTTTTCCCACATTTTGTTATGTTACAGCCTTATTCCAAAATTGAGTAAATTTATTTTGTTCCTCTCAAAATTCTACTCACAGCACTCCATCATGACAACATAAACGTTTTTTAAGTTGTGCAAATTTATTAGAAATAAAAAAAAAACTGAGAAATCATGTGTACCTAAGTGTTGGGGAAGTGTCGTGACACGGACCCACAACAGGGGGCGTTAATGAAGGGACAATGGAATAACCAAAAAGTAACAATTTAATGTTGTGAAGGTGCACAATGTAATACAGACAGATACAAATATGCGCTATATCAATCCGACAAAAAGGTGACGTGTGGCAGGCTCCAAGATAGGAGACGTCTGGTGCGAGAAGAGCCAGATCCCACACAGGTCTCACCACCAACGGACCTGAAGAACACCGGAGCCGCCAAGCCCTGCGCCCCAGGTGGCCACTGTCTTCAGCAGTCAGACCCAGTACTGCTGGCAGAAAACAGAAACAGTTCTGGATGAGTGTGAGTTCGCACACTAAGTAATCCCACAGTCTGTACACAATGAGGAGGGAGAACCTCCACCTCCAGCAACAATTTCACCCGTGCAGCTCCTGTTGGTCTCTTTCCTGGATGGAGTGAGAGGCGAAGAACGTCGTCCTCTCACTGTCCGCCAATCCAGCCTCCGACAGAGTCCACAGGAACACGGCTGCACACAGAACAATGTCTTGGACAACAATAATCACAGCAGAGAAGATTACCTGTATGGTAGAAGATTTCTCGGCGAGGAGGTGAGTTGCAGTCCGGTCTTTGTAGTGGTGGTGATGGGTGACAGCTGGTGTTGATAGGTGACAGCTGTCACCTCCAGCGGCTCCGACGCCCTCTCGTGCTTGGAGCCCGCACTCCAAGCAGGGCGCCATCTGGTGGTGGTGGGCCAGCAGTACCTCCTCTTCAGCGGCCCACACAACACTAAGTATCACACCCTTTGCTCAATACTTTGTTGATGCACCTTTGGCAGCAGTTACAGCCTCACGTCTTCTTGAATATGATGCTACAAGCTTGGAAGGTTCTCTTCTCTCCACAGAGAAACGCTGTAGCTCTTACAGAGTGACCATTGGGTTCTTGGTCACCTCCCTGACTAAGGCCCTTCTCCACCGATCGCTCAGTTTAGACAGGCGGCCAACTCTAGGAAGAGTCTTGGTGGATCCAAACTTCTTCCATTTATGGATGATGGAGGCCACTGTGCTCACTGAGACCTTCACAGCAGCAGAAATGTTTCTGTACCCTTCCCCAGATTTGTGCCTCGAGACAATCCTGTCTCAGAGGTCTACAGACAATTCCTTTGACTTCATGTTTAGTTTGTGCTCTGACATGCACTGTCAACTGTGGGACCTTATATGTAGACAGGTGTGTGTCTTTCCAAATCATGTCCAATCAACTGAATTTATCCCAGGTGGACACCAATTAAGCTGAAGAACCATCTCAAGGATGATCAGTAGAAACAGGATGCACATGAGCTCAATTTTGAGCTTCATGGCAAAGACTGTGAATAGTTATGTACATGTGATTTCTTAGGTTTTTTTTTTATTTAATAAATTTGCAAAAATCTTATTTTTGTGCAATTATGTGTAGAATTTTGAGGAAAAACCTGAATTTCATACATTTTGGAATAAGCCTGTAACATAACAAAATGTGGAAAAAGTGAAGTGCTGTGAATACTTTTCACAGATGCTGTACACAGGAAATTTTGCTGAGTAAAATTTACTCTGCTGGGATAAAATTTTATCCCAGTCTAAACAGAGTAAAAAACACTCCATTGTAGACTGAAATCTGCTCTACTGGTGTCGCAGACCAAAAGGTGCCCCCACCCCGCCCTGCCTCCACTGCACATGCGTCATTTCAGAGCACAGCACTCCGTGCACCCAAAGCGATCAAATGAATTAATAGAATTATTAACCATCAGATGACAAGGTAAAACCTCTTAAGTTATTCTAAAGTCGGTTTTAAGCAGGAACGAGGTGATAGTCCATGACAATTTGCAGTGATGGCACTCTGATTGCTTCCTCCGCCTTTTCTGATGTAATAATGCTGAATTTATGCAGAAATGATTGTTGTACAAAAGCTTCAGATGATGACTGGAGTGCAGTTTTAAGCAGAAACGAGGTGTTAATCAGTGAACCACGGCTGATGACACATGCGCAGTGAAGGCAGGGCAGACCAAGTTTTAGGGCGGACCGTTCGGTCGGCGACACCGTCTAGTCAATGCAAGTGGTTTTGCTCCAATAAAAGTTGATTTTACACTATGTTGAGTTGATTTAGCCCCATGGTAGAGTGTAATTAACTCTATTTAGAATAGAATAGAATAGAATCTTTATTCTCATTGTAACATGTAGACCTAAATTAAAAATGCTAGACCAGTCAGTCCAATATGCAACAACATTCAGGTCATATAAAACTACAAGACTCTAAAATTATAAAACCATAAAATATATATAAATATATCTAAATAAATAATTGTAATACAAACCAGCAAACACTCAACCAAACATTGAGCATTAATTGCACAATCCCTTTGTTGTACTAGCAGCAGTATTACATTTTGGCTTTACTGAGTGTAGTTATTGCTGTGGGGCAGAAGCTGTCTCTGAATCTGTTTGTCCTTGTTTTGACTGATCTGTACCGTCTGCCTGATGGTAACAGATCAAACAGGGAGTGAGCGGGGTGTGAGGTGTCCTTGATAATGATCTTGACTTTTTTGAGACAGCGGGAACGGTGCAGTTCTTCCAGAGCGATGATCTTCTGGGCCATGTTGATGAGCGCTTTTCTCTGAGCCACTGTGCAGCTGGTGTACCACACACATATACAGTAGTGTTCAGAATTATAGTAGTGCTATATGATGAAAAAGATTAATCCAGGTTTTGAGTATATTTCTTATTGTTACATGGAAACAAGGTACCAGTAGATTCAGTAGATTCTCACAAATCCAACAAGACCAAGCATTCATGATATGCACACTCTTAAGGCTATGACATTGGGCTATTAGTAAAAAAAAGTAGAAAAGGGGGTGTTCGCAATAATAGTAGCATCTGCTGTTGACGCTACAAACTCAAAACTATTATGTTCAAACTGCTTTTTTAGCAATCCTGTGAATCACTAAACTAGTATTTAGTTGTATATCCACAGTTTTTCATGATTTCTTCACATCTGCAAGGCATTAATTTTGTTGGTTTGGAACCAAGATTTTGCTTGTTTACTAGTGTGCTTGGGGTCATTGTCTTGTTGAAACACCCATTTCAAGGGCATGTTCTCTTCAGCATGAGGCAACATGACCTCTTCAAGTATTTTGACATATCCAAACTGATCCATGATACCTTGTATGCGATATATAGGCCCAACAAGTAGGAGAAACATGCCCATATCATGATGCTTGCACCACCATGCTTCACTGTCTTCACTGTGAATTGTGGCTTGAATTCAGAGTTTGGGGGTCATCTCACAAACTGTCTGCGGCCCTTGGACCCAAAAAGAACAGTTTTACTCTCATCAGTCCACAAAATATTCCTCCATTTCTCTTTAGGCCAGTTGATGTGTTCTTTGACAAATTGTAACCTCTTCTGCACATGTCTTTTATTTAACAGAGGGACTTTGTGGGGGTTTCTTGCAAATAAATTAGCTTCACACAGGCGTCTTCTAACTGTCACAGCACTTACAGGTAGCTCCAGACTAGGGTTGGGTATCGAGAACCAGTTCCTTTCGGGTATCGTTAAGAAATTATTCGATCCACCTACATCAATAAGCTTTGTGCTTAACGATTCTGTTATTAGTCCTTCAGAGTGGCCGTTGTTTTGGGGGGTGTTTGTCAGGAAAATGACAATTTCTCTACATTGATTACAGACCCCGCAGCAGGTCCGTAATCAACTTTTCTGCAGCATGGCTTTACTTTGAACCTTGAACCAATCGAAGCAGTGGTTCGCAGATTGAAGCAATGCTTTGATCTATTGCTTCATTTATTCTTTCTTTCTTTCGCTTAATTTTCCCCAGCTAAAACCCTAAAGAGCATACATCTGTGAGTATTATTTACCTTTTCTATGTTAAACCGACCTGTTATGGTCTTCCGAAACAGTTGATTGATGTATTTTATAACTTAAAAATGGGTTAGCGTGTCTATGGCATTTTCAATGTTAAAAGTTAGCATTAAGCAGTTGCAGCTGTCATCACGTTCGGGTGCATTTGTTTTCAAATTGTAATATTTCTTAAATTTATTTTTGTTTATATATTAATAATCTAATGATTATTATATACAATATATACTCATTATATACAATTTTAGAGAAAGAGACAAAAAGAACCTGAATAGAACCACAACAGAAAATATAAAAGCAACTAACAATGAACATACATAAATAAATAAATACATACAGAAATAAATAAGTGTTTCCTGTGAACACCTAGTGACTCTTACACCTCCAGTTTGTTTCGGTCAAACCATATTTTCAATGTGTTAATTTCTTCAGTGATTTCCTCCAGAACTATCTGCCAAGCTAGAAAACTGCTGCATCCTAGTAAGAGCAGAATACTACTGGAATGAATTTGAATAAGGAAAGTTGTGTTTTTTCTCACTAAATGGATGCTGCACTCATTCCAGTTTATCATCTGGAATAGTCCCAGATTGCATTTCAGAGCTTCTAGAATTCAAACATTTTTGGGTTTCAGCTTTTTTTGTTTTTCACCACTTTCATCCCTGAATATGTCAATCGTGAGTCATTTTTGTGCGGATTAAAGTTACTAACTGGGACTCCTGTCTTGTTGCGAGAAAGAAACGAGAATTGTCCTCCGTTCTGTTCACACAGCTCCAAACGTTGCGCGGCTCTCTGACGAGTTAAGTTAGTACGATAGAATCCAGTCTGAATTAGTAACTTCAAAGCGAAACACCGTTTTGTTTATTTTTATTTATGTCCAGAGATCAAGGATAAAGTGACCAATTTCATATTTATTTACTTTAAGACTCAAGGAAATACATAGAAAACCTGTAAAGACTACTTTTAGTACAAAATTCACCAGGTATCGATAATGGAATCGAGAAGGAATCAGATCGATAAGTAGAATCGATAATGGCATCGATTTCGATAAAATCTTATCAATACCCATCCCTACTCCAGACTGTCTTTGATCATCCTGGTGCTGATCAGTGGGTGAGCCTTTACCATTCTGGTTATTCTTCTATACATTTTGATGGTTATTTTCCGTTTTCTTCCACGCGTCTGTGGTTGTTTTGTCCATTTTAAAGCATTGGAGACTCAACAAAAATATAAACGCAACACTTTTGGTTTTGCTCCCATTTTGTATGAGATGAACTCAAAGATCTAAAACTTTTTCCACATATACAATATCACCATTTCTCTCAAATATTGTTCACAAACCAGTCTAAATCTGTGATAGTGAGCACTTCTCCTTTGCTGAGATAATCCATCCCACCTCACAGGTGTGCCATACCAAGATGCTGATTAGACACCATGATTAGTGCACAGGTGTGCCTTAGACTGCCCACAATAAAAGGCCACTCTGAAAGGTGCAGTTTTATCACACAGCACAATGCCACAGATGTCGCAAGATTGAGGGAGCATGCAATTGGCATGCTGACAGCAGGAATGTCAACCAGAGCTGTTGCTCGTGTATTGAATGTTCATTTCTCTACCATAAGCCATCTCCAAAGGCGTTTCAGAGAATTTGGCAGTACATCCAACCAGCCTCACAACCGTAGACCACGTGTAACCACACCAGCCCAGGACCTCCACATCCAGCATGTTCACCTCCAAGATCGTCTGAGACCAGCCACTCGGACAGCTGCTGGAACAATCGGTTTGCATAACCAAAGAATTTCTGCACAAACTGTCAGAAACTGTCTCAGGGAAGCTCATCTGCATGCTCATCGTCCTCATCGGGGTCTCAACCTGACTCCAGTTCATCGTCGTAACCGATTTGAGTGGGCAAATGCTCACATTCGCTGCCGTTTGGCACGTTGGAGAGGTGTTCTCTTCACGGATGATGCGAAGGAGATGTGTTGCACTGCATGAGGCAAATGGTGGTCACACCAGATACTGACTGGTATCCCCCCCCCAATAAAACAAAACTGCACCTTTCAGAGTGGCCTTTTATTGTGGGCAGTCTAAGGCACACCTGTGCACTAATCATGGTGTCTAATCAGCATCTTGGTATGGCACACCTGTGAGGTGGGATGGATTATCTCAGCAAAGGAGAAGTGCTCACTATCACAGATTTAGACTGGTTTGTGCACAGTATTTGAGGGAAATGGTGATATTGTGTATGTGGAAAAAGTTTTAGATCGTTGAGTTAATCTCATACAAAATGGGAGCAAAACCAAAAGTGTTGCGTTTATATTTTTGTTGAGTATAGATGAACAGCCTATAATTTTTTGCACCTGCATATATGTTTTCCTCTCTCCAATCAGCTTTTTAATCAAACTACGCTGTTCTTCTGAACAATGTCTTGAACGTCCCATTTTCCTCAGGCTTTCAAAGAGAAAAGCATGTTCAACAGGTGCTGCTTCATCCTTAAATAGGGGACACCTGATTCACACCTATTTGTTCCACAAAACTGACGAACTCTCTGACTGAATGCCACACTACTATTATTGTGAACACCCCCTTTTCTCCTTTTTTTTTTTTACTAATAGCCCAATTTCATAGCCTTAAGAGTGTGCATATCATGAATGCTTGGTCTTGTTGGATTTGTGAGAATCTACTGAATCTACTGGTACCTTGTTTCCCATGTAACAATAAGAAATATACTCAAAACCTGGATTAATCTTTTTAGTCACACATCACTACTATTATTCTGAACACTATCAATCAATCAATCAATCAACTTTTTTCTTATATAGCGCCAAATCACAACAAACAGTTGCCCCAAGGCGCTCCATATTGCAAGGCAAGGCCATACAATAACCATGAAAAACCCCAACGGTCAAAACGACCCCCTATGAGCAAGCACTTGGCCACAGTGGGAAGGAAAAACTCCCTTCCAACAGGAAGAAACCTCCAGCAGAACCAGGCTCAGGGAGGGGCAGTCTTCTGCTGAGACTGGTTGGGGCTGAGGGAAAGAACCAGGAAAAAGACATGCCGAGAAGGGGGGCAGAGATCGATCACTAATGATTAAATGCAGAGTGATGCATACGGAGCAAAAAAAGAAAGAAACAGTGCATCATGGGAACCCCCCCACAGTCTACGTCTAAAGCAACATAACCAAGGGATGGTCCAGGGTCACCCGATCCAGCCCTAACTATAAGCCTTAGCGAAAAGGAAAGTTTTAAGCCTAATCTTAAAAGTAGAGAGGGTATCTGTCTCCCTGATCTGAATTGGGAGCTGGTTCCACAGGAGAGGAGCCTGAAAGCTGAAGGCTCTGCCTCCCATTCTACTCTTACAAACCCTAGGAACTACAAGTAAGCCCGCAGTCTGAGAGCGAAGCGCTCTAATGGGGTAATATGGTACTACGAGGTCCCTAAGATAAGATGGGACCTGATTATTCAAAACCTTATAAGTAAGAAGAAGAATTTTAAATTCTATTCTAGAATTAACAGGAAGCCAATGAAGAGAGGCCAACACGGGTGAGATATGCTCTCTCCTGCTAGTCCCCGTCAGTACTCTAGCTGCAGCATTCTGAACCAACTGAAGGCTTTTTAGGGAACTTTTAGGACAACCTGATAATAATGAATTACAATAGTCCAGCCTAGAGGAAATAAATGCATGAATTAGTTTTTCAGCATCACTCTGAGACAAGACCTTTCTGATTTTAGAGATATTGCGTAAATGAAAAAAGGCAGTCCTACATATTTGTTTAATATGCGCTTTGAATGACATATCCTGATCAAAAATAACTCCAAGATTTCTCACAGTATTACCAGAGATCAGGGAAATGCCATCCAGAGTAACGATCTGGTTAGACACCATGCTTCTAAGATTTGTGGGGCCAAGTACAATAACTTCAGTTTTATCTGAGTTTAAAAGCAGGAAATTAGAGGTCATCCATGTCTTTATGTCTGTAAGACAATCCTGCAGTTTAGCTAATTGGTGTGTATCCTCTGGCTTCATGGATAGATAAAGCTGGGTATCATCTGCGTAACAATGAAAATTTAAGCAATACCGTCTAATAATACTGCCCAAGGGAAGCATGTATAAAGTGAATAAAATTGGTCCTAGCACAGAACCTTGTGGAACTCCATAATTAACTTTAGTCTGTGAAGAAGATTCCCCATTTACATGAACAAACTGTAATCTATTAGACAAATATGATTCAAACCACCGCAGCGCAGTGCCTTTAATACCTATGACATGCTCTAATCTCTGTAATAAAATTTTATGGTCAACAGTATCAAAAGCAGCACTGAGGTCCAACAGAACAAGCACAGAGATAAGTCCACTGTCCGAAGCCATAAGAAGATCATTTGTAACCTTCACTAATGCTGTTTCTGTACTATGATGAATTCTAAAACCTGACTGAAACTCTTCAAATAGACCATTCCTCTGCAGGTGATCAGTTAGCTGTTTTACAACTACCCTCTCAAGAATCTTTGAGAGAAAAGGAAGGTTGGAGATTGGCCTATAATTAGCTAAGATAGCTGGGTCAAGTGATGGCTTTTTAAGTAATGGTTTAATTACTGCCACCTTAAAGGCCTGTGGTACATAACCAACTAACAAAGATAGATTGATCATATTTAAGATTGAAGCATTAAATAATGGTAGGACTTCCTTGAGCAGCCTGGCAGGAATGGGGTCTAATAAGCATGTTGATGGTTTGGATGAAGTAACTAATGAAAATAACTCAGACAGAACAATCGGAGAGAAAGAGTCTAACCAAATACCGGCATCACTGAAAGCAGCCAAAGATAACGATACATCTTTGGGATGGTTATGAGTAATTTTTTCTCTAATAGTCAAAATTTTGTTAGCAAAGAAAGTCATGAAGTCATCACTAGTTAAAGTTAATGGAATACTCAGCTCAATAGAGCTCTGACTCTTTGTCAGCCTGGCTACAGTGCTGAAAAGAAACCTGGGGTTGTTCTTATTTTCTTCAATTAGTGATGAGTAGAAAGATGTCCTAGCTTCACGGAGGGCTTTCTTATAGAGCAACAAACTCTTTTTCCAGGCTAAGTGAAGATCTTCTAAATTAGTGAGACGCCATTTCCTCTCCAACTTACGGGTTATCTGCTTTAAGCTACGAGTTTGTGAGTTATACCACGGAGTCAGACACTTCTGATTTAAAGCTCTCTTTTTCAGAGGAGCTACAGCATCCAAAGTTGTCTTCAATGAGGATGTAAAACTATTGACGAGATACTCTAGCTCCCTTACAGAGTTTAGGTAGCTACTCTGCTCTGTGTTGGTATATGACATTAGAGAACATAAAGAAGGAATCATATCCTTAAACCTAGTTACAGCGCTTTCTGAAAGACTTCTAGTGTAATGAAACTTATTCCCCACTGCAGGGTAGTCCATCAGGGTAAATGTAAATGTTATTAAGAAATGATCAGACAGAAGGGGGTTTTCAGGGAATACTGTTAAGTCTTCTATTTCCATACCATAAGTCAGAACAAGATCTAAAATATGATTAAAGTGGTGGGTGGACTCATTTACTTTTTGAGCAAAGCCGATAGAGTCTAATAATAGATTAAATGCAGTGTTGAGGCTGTCATTCTCAGCATCTGTGTGGATGTTAAAATCGCCCACTATAATTATCTTATCTGAGCTAAGCACTAAGTCAGACAAAAGGCCTGAAAATTCACAGAGAAACTCACAGTAACGACCAGGTGGACGATAGATAATAACAAATAAAACTGGTTTTGGGACTTCCAATTTGGATGGACAAGACTAAGAGACAAGCTTTCAAATGAATTAAAGCTCTGTCATGGTTTTTGATTAATTAATAAGCTGGAATGGAAGATTGCTGCTAATCCTCCGCCACGGCCCGTGCTACGAGCATTCTGACAGTTAGTGTGACTCGGGGGTGTTGACTCATTTAAACTAACATATTCATCCTGCTGTAACCAAGTTTCTGTTAGGCAGAATAAATCAATACGTTGATCAATTATTATATCATTTACCAACAGGGACTTAGAAGAAAGAGACCTAATGTTTAATAGACCACATTTAACTGTTTTAGTCTGTGGTGCAATTGAAGGTGCTATATTATTTTTTCTTTTTGAATTTTTATGCTTAAATAGATTTTTGCTAGTTATTGGTGGTCTGGGAGCAGGCACCGTCTCTACGGGGATGGGGTAATAAGGGGATGGCAGGGGGAGAGAAGCTGCAGAGAGGTGTATAAGACCACAGCTCTGCCTCCTGGTCCCAACGCTAGACAGTCACAGTTTGGAGGATCCAAAAAACATGTCACTCCCGGTCTGATTGGGGAGGGGCCCAGAGAAAACAACAGAGTCTGACATTGTTTTTGCAAAGTTACACACCGATTTAATGTTAATTTTAGTGACCTCCGATTGGCGTAACCGAGTGTCATTACTGCCGACGTGAATTACAATCTTACCAAATTTACGCTTAGCCTTATCCAGCAATTTCAAATGTCCTTCGATGTTGCCTGCTCTGGCCCCCGGAAGACAATTGACAATGGTTGCTGGTGTCGCTAACTTCACATTTCTCAAAACAGAGTCGCCAATAACCAGAGTTTGATCCTCGGCGGGTGTGTCGTCGAGTGGGGAAAAACGGTTAGAGATGTGAACGGGTTGACGGTGTACACGGGGCTTCTGTTTAGGGCTACGCTTCCTCCTCACAGTCACCCAGTCAGCCTGCTTTCCCGACTGCACGGAATCTGCCAGGGGGGAACTAACGGCGGCTAAGCTACCTTGGTCCGCACCAACTACAGAGGCCTGGCTAGCTGTAGAATTTTCCACGGTGCGGAGCCGAGCCTCCACTTCGCCCAGCCTGGCCTCCAAAGCTACGAATAAGCTGCACTTATTACAAGTACCGTTACTGCTAAAGGAGGCCGAGGAATAACTAAACATTTCACACCCAGAGCAGAAAAGTGCGGGAGAGACAGGAGCAGCCGCCATGCTAATCGGCTAAGAGGTAGTAGCTACGCTAAGCTAGCGGATTCCCAAAAACACACAAAGTGAATAATGTGCAAATAATCCAGAGGTGATTCAGCAGAAGGAGTGCCCCAATCAAGGCACCAAACAGGCCATGAAGCAGCACAGGCAACGCACGACAACGGTGCTAAAATAAAATAAAAAAAAAAAATAAATAAAAACGAAAGCGAACACTACTGTACAATATGTTAGTGTGCTCTCTATGGAGCACTGGTAAAAGGACACCAGTAGTCTCTGTGTGATATTGTTCTTCCTGAGCACCCTCAGAAAGTGCAGACTCTGCTGGGCCTTTTTCAGCAGCTCAGAGGTGTTCACGCACCAGGAGACATTCTCCTCAATGTGGACTCCCAGGATGCAGAAGTCTGCCACCCTCTCCACACAGGTGTAATGTCTGTTTTTTTTTTTTTCTGAAGTCTATTATCAGCTCCTTTGTTTGTGAGATGTTGAGGAGCAGATTATTCTCACTGCACCACCCTATTAGCTGCTGCACCTCGTTCCTGTAGGCAGACTCATCACATTCGGCAATGAGGCCCACCACTCTGGTGTCATCCGCAAACTTGACGATGGTGTTACTGTGATGGGCGGGGGTGCAGTCATAGGTGTAGAGGGCATAGAGCAGGGGGCTCAGCACACAGCCCTGTGGGGAGCCGGTGCTGATGCTGAGGGCCGTAGATGTGTGGTGACCTACTCTGACTATCTGGTTGAGTCCAGACAGGAAGCTGTTATCCACATGCAGGTGGAGTGTGCGAGACCCAGGACCCACAGTTTGTGAGGGAGGATGGTGTTGAATGCAGAGCTGTAGCCAACAAAGAACAGCCGCACATAACTTCCCTGCTGCTCCAGGTGGGACAGTGCAGCATGGAGGGCTGTGGCTACAGCGTCCTCTGTTGACTGGGATCAAATCTTATCCCAACAGAGTAAATTTTACTCAGAAAATTTCCTGTGTAGTTCAACATTCACATCACGATTCCATATACTCTGCATCAAACTTTCTTTTATGTATTTTCACTTTCATTTATTTTTAATTTCTAAACCAAAGGTTCTGTAATAAAAACTACTGTATCTGCAACAGGAATGCAATTCCTGCAATGGATTTGTGGCCAAGAGCCTGTTTCAAGAACCATGAATACTATATGTGTGCACTTACCCTGTGTGCTGCTATCCAGTGCTGCTGGAACCTCAATTTCCTTGAGGGAGTCTTCCCAAGGGATTAATAAAGGTCTGTCTAATCTAATATAATATAATCTCATAAATTTAGAGCAAGTAGCATCTACCTTATAGAACTATAAATCACATTTTTAACTTGTTTTGGCAGTCCTGTGACTAATATATGAAAAAATACTACATTATCTGCTATGGCCACAAGCTGGCACCACGTACAAGTGTGTCAAGTTACTCGTGTATACTGGTCTAAAATAGGTACTGTGATTCACACTGGAGTAAAAGATGGTGGTAATGCACCATTAAGGTAAATGTCAATTGGCATAAACAAGAAGAAGAAGACAAAGAAGATTTGAATGAGAGGGACCTGGTAGGTCTGAAAAAACAATTAAAATTAATAAATCATGCTGTTAAACTGAAAGACCAATTTTTTAATGAAGAGAGGGAATATAACCTTCACAATCCATTTGTTTGGATTGTGTGGGGCAATAAGAAAAGCAGGACAGCTAGGTTAAGGTAAGGCTAGCTATTGTTTTAAACATATATAGTTTTAACACATTAAACTACATTTAGCATGGTAATGTTGCACCCATTTTGCTCTGAACACGTTTTCATCTGCAGCTGCTGCCCAGAGAAAGGTGCCACAACACCAAAATGTCATAGTCAGTGTTCCCTCACAATGCAAGTGAGCAGAGCTATTTATTGTGGCCAGTCTAAGGCACACCTGTGCAATAATCATGCTGTCTAATCCTCATCCTGATATGCCACACCTGTGAGGTGGGATGGATTATCTCAGTAAAGGAGATGCATTCACTAACACAGATTTAGAAAGATTTGTGAACAATATTTGACAGAAATATGTCTTTTGTGTATAGTAAATATTTTAGATCTTTGAGTTCAGCTCATGAAAAATGGGAGCAAAAAAAGGGTTGCGTTTATATTTTTGTTTAGTGTAGTATGAGTATTTGTATGAAGAAATGAAGCCTAAAGACTAAATAGAGGAAATCATTTTTCAGACTTATACACAGTAGCAGGAGTATCCAGAACATGACAATGTTGTTGAGAATGAGAAAAGCTTCTCAACTCTGGTACATTATTAAAAGCTATAATTCCAACTGAATGACCGGCTATAAATTCACTCCAATAGAATTAAATTTCCAATTAAATCAACCACCTAATATTTGGCCCATAGACCCTAATAAACCTGACACTTTAACATGTTCTTATGTGAAATCCCTGAACGCTTTAATTTCATCAGCATGTTTCAGAACCTGATTGCCAGTTTTTCATTTTTAATTCTGCTGATGGATGATGACACGTTGTTGCACATCCCCCTCAGCAATATTATTTCATTATAGTTTTAATTCAGACATAAAACATGCACAGATTAATGCTGTCAGTTTTATAAGGATTGTATTTAGTGCTAAAAAGTAATCTTTCTGCTGCAGATTTTAGTCCCCTGACAGCCTTTAATTTTTTGCATTTCCTTATCAGTCTGAGCAGTACATGCTGATGGGCATATTTAAATTTTGGACTGGTTTTGAGATCAATCCTGGAACATGAAAAGATAGCACTTTTTGCCCACAAAGATCAAAACCTACACACAGACATGGAAAAGAACATTTTCTGAGAGATTCGGGTTATCACTTGCAATTCTCTGCCTGTAGAAATAGCTGAGGGTCAGCAGAAGTACTGATAGAGTCAAGTTCCTCAGAAGATGGACCAGCCAGTGCTCTCTGAGTGTCAGAAAAATTACTTGAAGAGTTGTAACACTGGTTCAGTGTATTTATTTGTATATTTATTTGTTTAGTGTTAGTGTTATTTAGTTTTGATTCATTGTTGTATGTTGGAACATAAAGATGCTCATATGTGTACATAGCAGAGAAGCTTGAATCTTCGACTAGACTGGGTTGCTTGACGCGAGGACATTTCACTTCTAATCGCAGAAGCTTCCTCAGCTAAAATTCTTGCTCTGGTAGTCTGACTTCTGTCTTGTGTCTTGTAGAGAAGAATAGCCAGCAAAAGCTGCAGTTTTAAACCAAACCAGACCCCTCCTACCGAAAGGCAGACTGCTGTTGGCTAGTGACTAACAATTGCTCTAATTAGCACCTATTGTGCTCTAGTTAGCACCCTCCTAATGACAGGGCAGCTGTCCCTTCTAACGATGGGACTGACGCCTCTACTGACGACTCTCCTTACGACGTGAATGACTCACTACCATGAACAAATGACTGAAACTGCTTTGACCTGAGTACCCCATTGTAAACAGGGGACAAAGCATGTCTCAGACCCCTCCCCAGTTAAGGCTGGGTTTCAACTGTTTCACATACAATGCTTTCTTCACTCCCCTCTCAAACCATTTATTTTCTCTGGCTAAGGTTTTAACTTCCTTGTCCTCAAACGTGTGGTTAGTGTCTTCAAGGTGGAGATGAACTGCAGACTGAGGTCCACCAGCGCCCTCTCTGTGGTGCTGGTATAGCCTTTTGTGCAATGGCTGCTTAGTCTCACCTATGTAGTGTTCGTTACACTTTTCCTGACATCTGATAGAATACACTACATTGCTCTGTTTGTAACTAGGGATCCTGTCCTTGGGATGAACTAATTTCTATCTCAAGGTGTTAACAGGTTTAAACTAAACTGGGATTTTGTGCTGTCTGAAGATCCTCTGTAGTTTTTCCCCTACTCCTGCTAAATAAGGGAGAGACACTCCTCTTCTTCTTGGCTCCGTCTCCTGTCTGTCTGGCCTCTTTGTTCTTTGGGACATCTGTACTTTATCCAGGGACCATCATGGGTACCCACATACTGTGGGGGCTTTCCATATATGTTGTTGTTCTTTAGCCCTTCTCTCTGAAATAAGTGTACATAGTACCAGAGCACCCTGGGCTGAAGGTCGATGATTGATTTTGTGATCATATCATCTGATCTGAGGCTGCATGTTTTGGACACTCAGGTGAAGAGAGGGGCAGACCTGTCAACTGATCACCATCTGGTGTGAGTTGGATCAGAGGATGGGGAGCACTTTGGACAGACCTGGTTAAACCAAACGGGTTAATACAGGTGAAATGGGAACATCTGAAGGAGCCCACTGTCTGACAGATCTTCAATTCATACCTCTGGAGGAGCTTTTCTGGCATCTCTCTGGAGGTTGGGGGCATTGAACCAGAATGGGTAATGTTCAAAGCTTCCATTGCTGAAGCTGCAGTGGGCAGCTTTGGCCTGAAGGTCTTAGGTGCTTCAAGAGGCAGCAACCCTCGAACACCATGGTGGACACCGGTCATCAGGGAAGCCGTCCGACTGAAGAAGGAAGTCTTCCGGGATATTTTTTCTCAGAGGACTCTGGAGGCAATTGCAAGGTACCGACAGGCCCAAAGGGCAGCAGCCTCTGCTGTGAAGGAGGCAAAGCAGCGGGTGTGGAAGGAGTTCGGAGTAACCATGAAGAAGACCTTTCAGGCAGCACTTTCGGTGCTTCTGGCGGACATTAAGGATAGGACTCTGTTGACCTCAACTCTGGTAACTCGGGTGCTGGAAGGAACAGTTTGAGGAACTCCTGCATCAGACTACAGCACCCTCTGTAGTGGAGGCAGAGCTAGAAGCTGATGGGGGCCATCATCAGTTGCCCTGGTGGAAGTCACTGAATTAGTCAAACAACTCTGCGGTGGCAAAGCCCCGCCAGTTGATGAGATCCATCTAAAAATGCTGAAGGCTCTGAGTGTGGAGGGACTGTCTTGATGAGACATCTCTTTAACATTGTGTGGAGGTCTGGGACAGTGCCTAAGGAGTGGCAAACTGGGGTGGTGGGATCAGGGAGTTGCGCGCCAATTGTAGGGGCATCACACTACTCAAAGTCTACTCCAGGAGGGTAAGGGAAAGGACGGTAAGGGAAAGGAGGGTTCGACTGATAGTCGAACCTCTGATTGAAGAGGAACAATGCAGGTTCCATCCAGACCGTGGAACAACCAACCAGCTCTTCACTCTCACAAGGACCCTGGAGTGGGCCTAGGAGTATACCCATCCGGTCTACATGTGTTTTGTGGACTTGGAGAAGGCATATTATCATGTACCCCGGGAAATAATGTGGGAGGTGCTGTGGGAGTATGAGGGGGTCCCTTCTCAGGGCCATCCAATCTCTGTACTCACAAAGCGAGAGCTGTGAGTACAGAGCTGTGTGTGGGCTTTATCACCAGTCCTGTTTGTGTTGTTCACAGAGAGGATATTGAGGCATGGTCAGGGGGAGGAGGGTCTTCAGTTTGATGGGCTCAGGGTCTCATCACTGCTTGTTGCAGATGATGTGGTCCTGTTGGCGTCTTCGGCTTGTGACCTCCAACACTCATTGGGTCAGTTCGCAGGCAACTGTGAAGCGGATGGGATGAGGATCAGTACCTTTAAATCTGAGGCCATGGTTCTCAGCAGGAAACCAATGGATTGCCTACACCAGGTAGGGAATGAGGCCTTGACACAAGTGAAGGACTTCAAATACCTTGGGAACTTGTTCACAAGTGAGGGGACAGTGGAGTGTGAGATTGGCCAGAGAATCAGTGCAGCAGGGACGGTGTTGCATTCGCTCTACCACTGTTGTGATGAAAAGGGAGCTGAGGCAAGAGGCAAAGCTCTCAATCTCCTGTTTAATCTTTGTTCATACTCTCACCTATGGTCGTGAGGGTTGGGTCATGACCGAAAGAACTAGATCGTGGGTACAAGTGGCCGAAATGGATTTCCTCAGGAGGGTGGCTGGTGTCTCCTTCTGGTGGTAAGGATGCCCCCTGGGCGCCTCCGTAGGGAAGTGTTCCAGGCATGTCCAGATGGGAGGAGTCCCCGGGGGAAGACCCAGGACTAAGTGGAGAGATTTTATCTTCACACTGGCCTGGGAACACCTCAGTATCCCCCAGTCAGAAGTGGTTAATGTGGCCAGGAAAGGTACGTTTGGGGTCCCCTGCTGAAGCTGTTGCCCCCAATACAAGTATGAACCCTCTGTTCCTCTGTAGATGACCCATGGTCATAGACATAGTCATGAAATGACATGAATGAAGCAGTGTGTTCTTATCATGCCCACATCTGCTGGCCCGGCATGTCCAGCCGGCCCCCATGCGTGTGTCCAGCCCGACACTTGTGTCCTGTGGACGGCGCGCCACAGGATAGACACCATGTCATGTGGAACAGAGCTCATGTGGTTGACGTGACATTCAGATCAGATCATCTGACAGTCCATTTCACCTGGGGCAGCCAGCCTGTCAATGTGCACGCCGTGCACTCACACGCTGCAGCCTGTCGCAACAGCGATATATGTTTTCTGTATGTCCACGTGAGGACATCAAGCAGACACACACGATCACAGTGGACAGTTGTTTGGCCATGTCCATCAAAACATGGTAAGTGTTCCTCAGCTGGGATGTCCAGAGCCAAAGATCTCAATAGCTGCTGCTGTCAGCAGCCACTCCCTCTTTCAGTTCAGCACACACACCAATGTGTCACTCTCTGTTATGTGATCATTATTTTTAGTTATTTGTTATGTAATTGCGTATGTAGGTAGTGTAGTACTTATTAATATACCTGTCCTGGCTGTGGTCTCTGTGTTTTTAATGTGACATGTCATGTGCACTGTGCTGTCATTTGTAGCTGTCAGTGAGTCTCTGGTCAGTGATCAGCTGGGAGGTAGCTGGCCATGTTGTGTGCACTCAGACGTGGCTGGCCACTCCATCTGTACATCCATATCATCAGTTCATGTCCCGTCCCCCCTCGGCATGCCACACACACACTATGCAACACACGCGCGATACACACGCACGCCACACTCGTGGGAGCACTTACACAAATTTTGCATCCAGCTCGAAAGTGGTCATCTGTTCACTGTTGTCCACACATTTTCTAAGTGTCAAGCGAGCGGTGTTGGATGTTCATGTGTGTCACCTGGAATTTGGCCGACACCTGCCATGAGAGGGATCGAATGGGGTCTCACAGGGCGCTCTCTGTCTCTCTCTGCCACTGGTGTGTGCGGATAATTGTAGCAACAGGTGTACAAGGCATTGGAGGCAGCTCTGATTTTTCACAAATGGCATGCAATTCCTCCTTAGTGCGCTAGTCAGCTTCAATCATTTTATCTGTGAAGAGGCCCTTAGCTAAAGCTTTTATGCTTAAACTTTAAATAAATGTTTTCTGAGCCAGTCTAACTTATCACTCTTGGCAGAATATATCTTTTTCTATGTCAGGTACTTTTGAACATGAGCTTTCTGAGTAAAGGCCTACTAGTTATGTCACCATGAAATGCTTTTGACTGCTAACTGTTACCTTGAGCAGCAGAATCATGCTCAAAAATGTCAAAAACAAACAAGCAATCTTCCATCACCATCTTTACGTTCTCCGCCATGGAATGGTTATTTCTGCAGATAAGTCATAACCTTGAACTAAATTTCATGATAATTGCTTGTGTACGAGTAATTCAACCTACCAGTCAGCCAATCAAACAACCAATGGACCAACAGATATAGGGTACCGTACATGTGATTAGAAAAAAAAAAGAAATCATGAAAATTTGCTAACTCTGCAACAGCTACATTTACATCCTACTGCAATTTAAGAAACATTTGTCCGTCTGTTTGTTGCCATACTCCTCCCAGGTCCTCGAACTGATAGGTTTGTTTTTCCAACATTCAAGGTGATTGGGCCCCAATTTAAAAAAATTTCACTTTAATTTGTAACAAACTTTCCACACATGTGGAGGTGGGTTCCAGATTTGCCCAGGCACGGTCCAGTTTCCCAAAGGTCAGCCATTTTGGTCAAGGTAATTGGGGTCAAAAGTCAAAATAGAAGGTTTTCATTCTGATTTGCACCAAACCTGACACACACACACATAGAACCTATAGGTTCTGGAATTTCCAATGCAAAGTTGTGGTGGAAAATCTGAAATGACAAGGCCTTGTTATAGATGAGGCAGTTTTATTAAAACAAAACTCTGTGCAGAGAACCAGAAACAATGTCGAGTGTGAAAACAGTCTGTTGCTCCTGGTAAAAACATGTCTGTCCGGGGAGACATTTAAGGGGGGGGCAAAAAGACGGACATAATGAAATTGTTTCAGTTTCTAGATTTTTTTTCACAAGAGATGGAAAGTATTTTAAAGTTTTATTGTCCAAAAAGCATTTTTAAATTGATGAATGTTTAGACACAGTGATCAGTAATTGATGACATTCGTTTTAGGCTCCTCGCTGCTGGATGACGTTCGCTATTCTGACACTGAAATTGTTCTTTGCTCTCTCCAACATGTCATTCGGAATTCTCCTGATTTCTCTCTTGATGTTTTCTTTCAGCCTGTCATTTGTGTCTGGATTGTCTTCATACACTCTCTCCTTCAGGTAGCCCCAGAGAAAGTAGTCTGGTGGGCCCAGATCAGGGGAGTAGGGCGGCCATGGAATGTCAGTCCTCCACGAGATTAATTGGTTGCCTGGAAAGTATTGCCTGAGGTATTGAAGAGTGGTCAGAACAGTGAGGTGGTGCACCATCCTGTTGAAACACAAATGTGTTCATGTCAAAACCTCTTGTCCCTCTTAATGCAGGAATAAAGCGTCTCTGAAGCATTTTGATGTATCGGTCCACATTCACTGTCACCTGATGACCCTCATTATCTTCAAAAAAGTATGGGCCAAAAATACCATTCTTTCCAAGTGCACACCATACTGTCACTTTTTTTCTACACTCAGAGGTTTTTCAACATGTAGATGAGGTTATTCACTGGCCCAAAAGCTGAAGTTTTGCTTATTCATATGGCCAATCAAATGGAAGTGCGCCTCGTTGCTGAAGAGAAGACATTCCAAAAGCTGAGGGTCGTTCTCAATACGGTGGCTTATTGTCTGGCCAAACGTGTAACGTTCATATATAGTAAGCTCCACCTACAGTTGGCGTATTTTACATTCTGGAGTAAAGATCAACCAGTGGCTATAACAAAAACACAGATCACATTGACCATCACCATTGACCAAGACCATCACTGGGGTCAAAGTCATTAGGATCAAAATTAAAGCTTTTCATTCCACTTTGCATCACACCTGGCACACATATCTATGACTTCAGGAATTGCCCAGCAAAGTCAAATTTGCCAAAGGTCAATCATTAGGGCAAAGGTCATGTTTGCCTGTCTATTTTCTGGCCTCCTCCTTCCAGGTCATTTTGCTGATTTCTACCAAACTTAGTATGTGAGTGAAAAATGAACATGAAATTGATCTGAAAGAATTAATTATAGCAAATGTTAAGGTCAAGAAATTTTATGGGAATGCTTTGTCATTTTAAATTTGATATTATGTTGGCCAACTGACTGAGGAAAAAAAAGACATCGCTATTTTTCACATTCTTGCATTCCTAGAACATTTTCATAGTACTGTTGATGAAAACCAGAGGTAATGAGCGGAAGGCATATATATATATATTTGGAAAAACAGCCACAAAAGAAAAAAAAAAGAAAAAAAGACATATGACCCATAATGCAATATGTCGCCAAGAAATACAAGAAAGACAAAATGAAAAGTCATTGCCTCTCTTCTATTCTATACTATTTTGTTTGCTTTTTGGAGCAGACATAAATTACTGTGTATGGCTGGTCGTGTGCTCGTTTGTGTGTGGCGCGGTCTCGGTTTGAACTTGTCGGCAGCACCCACACCCTGATTCTGTGCTACAGGGAGATGCGGGCGCTGTATCCGCTAGGCCTCTTACACTTGGCTTGTCGACATGCATTACTCACACACGTGCACACTCACACACATATGCAGCTCTGTCCTCACTCACACAGGGGCAGAATCCATTGAAGATTTCATCTCCCTAAATACAACCCCAATTCCATTGAATATGGGACGTTGTGTAAAATGTAAATAAAAACAGAATACAATGATTTGCAAATCCTCTTCAACCTATATTCAGTTGAATACACCACAAAGACAAGATATTTAATGTTCAAACTGATAAACTTTATTGTTTTTGTGCAAATATTTGCTCATTTTGAAATGGATGCCTGCAATATGTTTCAAAAAAAGCTGGGACAGTGGTATGTTTACCACTGTGTTACATCACCTTTCCTTCTAACAACACTCAATAAGCATTTGGGAACTGAGGACACTAATTGTTGAAGCTTTGTAGGTGGAATTCTTTCCCATTCTTGCTTGATGTGCGACTTCAGTTGTTCGACAGTCCGTCGAACAACTGGGTCTCCATTCTCGTATTTTGTGCTTCATAATGCGTCACACATTTTCAATGGGTGACAGGTCTGGACTGCAGGCAGGCCAGTCTAACACCTGCACTCTTTTACTACGAAGCCACGCTGTTGTAACATGTGCAGAATGTTGCTTGGGTTTGTCGTGCTGAAATAAGCAGGGACGTCCCTGAAAAAGATGTTGCTTGGATGGCAGCATGTGTTGCTCCAAAACCTGAATGTACCTTTCAGCACTGATGGTGCCATCACAGATGTGTAAGTTGTCCATGCCATGGACACTAACACACCCCCATACCATCACAGATGCTGGCTTTTGAACTTTGCGCTGGTAACAATCTGGATGGTCTTTTTCCTCTTTTGTCTGGAGGACAGGATGTCCATGATTTCCAAAAACAATTTGAAATGTGGACTCATCAGACCACAGCACACTTTTCCACTGTATGTCGGTCCTTTTCAAATTTACTCATGCCCAGAGAAGACGGCGGCGTTTCTGGATGTTGATGATGTATGGCTTTTACTTTGCATGGTAGAGTTTTAACTTGCACTTGTAGATGTAGCGACAAACTGTGTTAACTGACAATGGTTTTCTGAAGTGTTCCTGAGCCCACACGGTAAGATCCTTTACAGAATGATGTTGGTTTTTAATGCAGTGCCATCTGAGGGATCGAAGGCCATGGACATTCAATGTTGGTTTTCGGCCTTGCCGCTTACATGTAGAAAGTTCTCCAGATTCTCTGAATCTTCTGATTATAATATGGACTGTAGATGATGGAATCCCTAAATTCCTTGCAATTGAACATTGAGAAACATTTTTCTTAAACTGTTGGACTATGTTTTCATACAGTTTTCACAAAGTGGTGATCCTCACCCCATCTTTGCTTGTGACTGGCTGAACCTTTTGGGGATGCTCCTCTTATACCCAATCATAACACTCACAATTAGTGTCCTCAGTTCCAAAATGCTTATTGAGTGCTGTTAGAAGGATAGGTGATGTAACACAGTAGTAAACATACCACTGTCCCAGCTTTTTTGAAATGTGTTGCAGGCATCCATTTCAAAATGAGCAAATATTTGCACAAAAATAACAAAGTCTATCAGTTTGAACATTAAATATCTTGTCTTTGTGGTGTATTCAATTGAATATATGTTGAAGAGGATTTGCAAATCATTGTGTTCTTATTTACATTTTACACAACGTCCCAGCTTCATTGGAATTGGGGTTGTAGTTAACCCTCTGGGGCCGACGCCATCGTATACGATGGCTAAGACCAAGCTTTACTAAATTATAAATAACTTTTTAATGATATGAGATAGAAACTTACTTTTTTTTGCTGAAAAGTTAACTCAGCTGACTTTCGAGCCAGCCGTTGGCCCTTTGTACTCCTCATAGAAGCTGTGTGATCACGTGCGCAATGTGAGTGTCCAATCAGAATTGGTTCACCGTCACATGGTTTTCCAAAATCCAATCGTGGGCAGATTTACCTCACGTGAAAAGCCAAAGATCATTTTCAGGAGTGATATGTTACTAGTTGGCTCGTTTGAATAGCCCCCTGGGTGCTCCAATGAGTACATACCATTAGTACATACTCAGTGTGCCCTGCGCCATTACGCACAGCTGTCAATGGAAGCAGGAGCACACAGAGAGCCTCTGATTACGATCTCACGTGCTCAAACAAAGAGTGTTAACTATCAGCATTGCTCCACTAGTTTGCATGTGAATGTTACTGGATAACTCTGTTGCTTTCTCTGCGTAAAGCACTGTTTACCATATCAATGGACAACAAAACGCATAGACCATTTTGTATATATTGTTCAAAATGTGCATTTGTGTTTATTGTTTGAACCATGTTGTTGTACAGTCTTTCACACAAGACCTCAAATTACCTTTATAAAGTGTCAAAACAATTGTTTATTATCGTTTGCTGTGTGTGGAAAATTATTTTTCGCTTTATTTTTTCCTTGCCTATTTTTGATTGTAAACCTTTATTACACTTATAAAACACAACAAAAACATATATATTATGAAAGCACAGGTTGTCCTGAAAAAAAGAGAGACATAAAACTTGATTGTGGGATGCAGGGAGAGCTGTTAACAGCAATAATAAAACATTTATGCCAGGCGAGTGAACTGTCCAAAAAATGCCCTTGGACCAAACTGGCTGGGCCTGCTAAGCAGCCACAGGCGGGGGAGCATTAGCTTCACGACTGACATCCAGTCTCCTCCTCCCCTCTATCCCACATCACAACACTCAGTGTCTAGATGTTTATGGAGATGTTCATAAAAGCTCTCATGTGTGATTCCATCCAGCAGATGGCAACATTGCGCCTCCACCTGTCAGCCAGCACCAAATTCATCCCAGGGCATCAATCTGATTTACAGTTTCTCACTTTGCACGTCTCCTAGAAACATTGTTACACAATTAGTTCAACTTTATTTTTGCAGTTGTGTATTTATTATATAATAAATACTTCTGAAGGAGTGGCGGTGCGTTTTCACGGGAACTTCTCACATTTTCAGTGTTGGTTTCCTCAACTTTCCATCGGTTTGATGCAGATAAGAGTTTTCAGCGCGGTCTGTTTAATATGTTTAATCTGTGAGGAATCCGGGTTGCTTTCCTCTTTATTCGTAGGTTAAATGGAGCAGTAGTGCCATCGTGGCGCGCAGCAGCAGCAGCGGGCTGAGCTCAGAGAGGAGGAGAGATCAGAGTCACACTGCCATCACTCTCCGCTGGCAAATCAGACTGCACACCACACAGAAGTGTTACACAACAAAGGATGTCCGCAAAATAAAGCGTCGGGACCGAGTGGAACAGCCGACGACCTCCAAGGACTGGGTTTCCTGCGGAGGAGCGCGCACGAGATGAGCGCCGTCACTTTATTTTGTGCCAAGTTGGAAACGCGCAGAAGACACGTGGAATTTGTGTAAGTGTAAATGAATTTATGTTTAGCAGTGCGTTCTCGTTCTCGTTTGGATTTGGAACAGTTCTTTGCAATCCAAACCGAGACAACCGCGGCGGCGCGGCGCAGAGCGCACACTCCAGACTGAGGACACAAGCTGCGCCTCTGCCTGGTGAAGACGCGGATCTCCACATAAACATCACACTGACAGCTGAATTTAGGTGGGTGTTCGCCATCACTCATGTATGACTGTTTATTTATTTTAATTTGACGCTGCACCAATGTGAGCGCGCACTCTGGATATGATGTGTGCGTAACAGGAGCCGTGACTGATGCTTTCCAAAAGGCGACGCATTTAAATAAGACCCCCCACACGCTTGCCAAGTAAACCTAAATAAATAAATAGTCTAAATGAATAAACAAACAAACAGCTGGATCAATACAGGCAACAATTTAATGACAGTGGGACATGCCTGGAGGTTAAACAAATCAGACGAACCAGCCCCAAAACAATCAATAAACGTTATTGATGAGGTGGTATATAAGGTTGGCCACAGCACTCTGATTACTCAACAGCTCCACCACAATATGGCGTGAAAGTTTCCAGCTGAGATATAATGAAAATTATAGGCACTTTTACTTTTAAAAACGTAATTTTGTACATTTTTTTTTACTGTTTGTTCTTCATACTGTAGAATGTCTGCTGCTGCTGCTGCCACTGAACGGATTCATGGACAAGTCATATTTTTTGGGCAGCTGCTGGAGAGATTTTTTTGAAATATTTATAGCAGTTCTTGTGGAAGGATGATAGCTGTGACGAGGAGGCTATGGATGACCCAGCCTGTGGGGGAGCTGGTGCCAAGACAACCCACTTCCCCACCAGCTAAACAGTCCGTCTGAACCCTGCTCCAGAGAGGCCGCAGCAGCTGCAGGCTGGGGATGTGATGGGGTGACTCTTCTCAGCCGCCCCCCTCCCCCCTCCCTCTCTCTTTCTCTCTCAGCTCATTCTGTGGTGTAATCTAAACAATGGATCAGAATTTCTCCACAGTACGAGATGGCAAGCAGCTGCTTCAAGTGAGGGACTCGTCCAAACGTGTGCTGACAGGATGCTTCCTCTCTCTCCTCATCTTCACCACGCTGCTGGGCAACACGCTCGTGTGTGCCGCTGTCACTAAGTTCCGACACCTGCGGTCGAAGGTCACCAATTTTTTTGTCATCTCCCTGGCCATCTCTGACCTCCTGGTGGCGATCTTGGTGATGCCGTGGAAGGCGGCGACAGAGATTGTGGGGTTTTGGCCATTTGGTGCATTCTGCAATATTTGGGTTGCATTTGACATCATGTGTTCCACAGCTTCTATCTTGAACCTGTGTGTGATTAGCGTCGATCGTTACTGGGCCATCTCCAGCCCTTTCCGTTATGAACGGAAGATGACTCCAAAAGTGGCATGTCTGATGATCAGCATGGCATGGACCCTGTCCGTTCTCATCTCCTTCATCCCCGTGCAGCTTAACTGGCACAAAGCTCAGACTACTAGTTATGCAGAGCTAAATGGAACATACCCCGGTGACCTGCCACCTGACAACTGTGACTCCAGCCTCAACAGGACATATGCCATCTCCTCTTCCCTCATCAGCTTCTACATCCCTGTGGCTATTATGATCGTCACCTACACCCGGATATACCGCATTGCCCAGAAACAGATACGGCGAATATCTGCCCTGGAGCGGGCAGCTGAGAGTGCCAAAAACCGCCACAGCAGCATGGGTTCAAACATCGAGAGCGAGAGCTCCTTCAAAATGTCATTCAAACGTGAAACCAAAGTCTTAAAAACGCTCTCAGTCATCATGGGAGTGTTTGTGTGCTGCTGGTTACCCTTCTTTATCCTTAACTGCATGGTTCCTTTCTGTGAGACAAATGGCACCGCCAACTTGCCCTGCATCAGCCCCACCACCTTCGACGTGTTCGTGTGGTTCGGCTGGGCAAACTCCTCGCTCAACCCCATCATCTATGCCTTCAATGCCGACTTCCGCAAGGCCTTCTCCATCCTCCTTGGCTGCCACCGGCTCTGCCCCGGGAGCAATGCCATTGAGATCGTGAGCATCAACAACAACATGGGAGCACCGACCTGCAAGGCCAACACTCAGTATCAGCCCAAACGTCACATCCCGAAGGAGGGCAGCCACTCGGCCAGCTACATCATTCCTCACAGCATCCTGTGTCAGGAGGAGGAGTTACACAGGAAGGATGCGTGCGCTGGGGAGGTTGAGGTGGGGATGTGCAACAGCACCTTGGAGAAACTCTCCCCAGCCATCTCTGGGAATTTAGACAGCGATACTGAGGTGACGCTGGAAAAGATCAATCCCATAACACAGAATGGACAGCATAAAGCTGTGTTGTGTTGAGAAAACATGGATCAGAGGTGTGCAAGAAGTGTACAGATGCCAGTGACTGACCTAAGGATGTGACTGCCATGGAAAATCTACATGGAACAACCAGGAGAATGTTTTAAAGTAAATGCACTTTATTGTAGATATAATCTGCAAAATACCATCAACATTTATTTATCACACTGACCGAATTGATGATAAATGTTGATTTAAAATAACGTGAATATATAAGCAGAACACTGAAGTGTGCAGATGTATACATGTTTTATATTAGCAAATATGTATACATCCACATTTTCTGCTGTATAGTACTGACATTGTCCTAGAAAGGCTTCAACACAGTATATACAAGGGAGAAAGTTGTAGTGCTTCTTAGCAAAATGTCTTGTAGGTGCTTTATATGTGTTTCCTGCTCTTGGAAGACAAAAATGTGGGTAAACTGGTTTTGTTGCAGTATAGATAAATGTTGATTGCCGTCACTTTTTCTTCAAAAGTTAATTATTAGGGGTGCGCAGCTCTGCCATTATAAAATGGTTTGATATGTGTCAAGATACGTGGGCTATCATACGATTCAGGAATGATATTTGTCATTATGGAACAATATGATTTAATGTGATTCGATTTAGTACAATACAGAGCAATGTGATGCAATTCATTGTTTAATGTAGACATTCAATTTCCATGATAAATTAAAATATGCTAAAAGTGGCTTTGCTTACCTTCAAATACATATTTCATGACCAGGGAGCTTCTTCATATTTTTATGCCTGTGCTGTGCCTTTTGTTCACCATTGGGGGGACCGCCACATAGAGTAGCAGAAAGTGCAGCACAGGAGATGCCCAGAAGAAGAAGTCAGATGCTGTTAGCATAGTATAATAGCAGAGCATAACTTTCCCATAGACTCCGTCATCATCTTTGTTGTGTGCGATGCATGCTGGGAAGGCAAGAGGGCAAACAACTATGGCAAATCCAGATTTTCGTACGTTTAGGGTGGAATAACTGAATGAATTCTTAACGTAGTCCAAAATAATCACCTTTTCAAGGCTTTGCTTCTCCTCCTTTCGTTCAGCATGAGTGAAAGTGATCACTGTGTCAGAAATTATTGTCTTTAAAAACATTACCGCTAAGTACTGTTATTTCGTACCCCAATTCTTTCTGTAATACTGCCCCTCACAAAGTACAAACTCGAACTATTCCGCACTTTTAAATTTAATCAAAGTCACAGCAAAAACACCCAGGCCTGGGCCCTGCAAGAACTTCTCTTACAGACAAGATCCACTCTTACAGAACCCAGAACAATGGATACAAGCATTTTTATACAGTTATTACATATGCGTGACAGAGGCGGACCATATTTCGCAAAATCCTTCTCTTATTGGCCCCCCTGTGGGCATTCAAGGGAGGTCCACTCACCTGCCCCAGGTCCGTGCAGTAACGGGAGACATATGATTTATAATTGTAACCTAACTCTCTTTATCCTAAGTGGTAAAAACTGGTTAAAGCCAGTTCTACATGCACAAACCAAGAAAGAACAAAGGAAAATGAGAAAAAGAATGAAACTAAAAGTATAACCCTAAATGAAATAACTACCTTTATCCCAAAACATGTACAGAAAACAAATAAAACCATAACTGAACACAGAAATATATCTAACGGTACCTGGATGAACTAACTTTCTGTTAGCAAATACATCACATCACTGTGAGTGATGTTATTAAACACAGATTTCTGTCATCATACTGTCTTAAATGAATGAATGAATTTAATTTATTTTGAGCAAAGAAAACACACACACATAAAAGGAAAAAATAATCCACAAGAAAAATATGTCAACCAAGAAAAACAATACTTGAAAAGAAGTAGAAAGAAGTAAACATTTATAAACTACAGTACTACCACCTTGTCAGTAGTCATATATTAAAATATATGACAACAATAAAATTGTTCTGACGTTCCGCTGTGAACACAGTCTCTGCTGACAAAGGCAAACATCACGAGGGAGCTAACAGGTGAAGCTAATGTGTAAGTTAGCTAATCCAGGTGATCAGTCGTAATGTTAAAGACAAATGTAAAAACCTGAGTTATTTCTGGCACAGTGATCACCTTCACTCGTGCCGAATGAAAGGAGCAGAAGCAAAGCCTTAACAAAGGAGATAATCAATCAATCAATTCAATCAATCAATTTTTTTATATAGCGCCAAATCACAACAAACAGTTGCCCCAAGGCGCTTTATATTGTAAGGCAAGGCCATACAATAATTATGTAAAACCCCAACGGTCAAAACGACCCCCTGTGAGCAAGCACTTGGCTACAGTGGGAAGGAAAAACTCCCTTTTAACAGGAAGAAACCTCCAGCAGAACCAGGCTCAGGGAGGGGCAGTCTTCTGCTGGGACTGGTTGGGGCTGAGGGAGAGAACCAAGAAAAAGACATGCTGTGGAGGGGAGCAGAGATCAATCACTAATGATTAAATGCAGAGTGGTGCATACAGAGCAAAAAGAGAAAGAAACAGTGCATCATGGGAACCCCCCAGCAGTCTACGTCTATAGCAGCATAACTAAGGGATGGTTCAGGGTCACCTGATCCAGCCCTAACTATAAGCTTTAGCAAAAAGGAAAGTTTTAAGCCTAATCTTAAAAGTAGAGAGGGTGTCTGTCTCCCTGATCTGAATTGGGAGCTGGTTCCACAGGAGAGGAGCCTGAAAGCTGAAGGCTCTGCCTCCCATTCTACTCTTACAAACCCTAGGAACTACAAGTAAGCCTGCAGTCTGAGAGCGAAGCGCTCTATTGGGGTGATATGGTACTACGAGGTCCCTAAGATAAGACGGGACCTGATTATTCAAAACCTTATAAGTAAGAAGAAGAATTTTAAATTCTATTCTAGAATTAACAGGAAGCCAATGAAGAGAGGCCAATATGGGTGAGATATGCTCTCTCCTTCTAGTCCCCGTCAGTACTCTAGCTGCAGCATTTTGAATTAACTGAAGGCTTTTTAGGGAACTTTTAGGACAACCTGATAATAATGAATTACAATAGTCCAGCCTAGAGGAAATAAATGCATGAATTAGTTTTTCAGCATCACTCTGAGACAAGACCTTTCTGATTTTAGAGATATTGCGTAAATGCAAAAAAGCAGTCCTACATATTTGTTTAATATGCGCTTTGAATGACATATCCTGATCAAAATGACTCCAAGATTTCTCACAGTATTACTAGAGGTCAGGGTAATGCCATCCAGAGTAAGGATCTGGTTAGACACCATGTTTCTAAGATTTGTGGGGCCAAGTACAATAACTTCAGTTTTATCTGAGTTTAAAAGCAGGAAATTAGAGGTCATCCATGTCTTTATGTCTGTAAGACAATCCTGCAGTTTAGCTAATTGGTGTGTGTCCTCTGGCTTCATGGATAGATAAAGCTGGGTATCATCTGCGTAACAATGAAAATTTAAGCAATACCGTCTAATAATACTGCCTAAGGGAAGCATGTATAAAGTAAATAAAATTGGTCCTAGCACAGAACCTTGTGGAACTCCATAATTAACTTTAGTCTGTGAAGAAGATTCCCCATTTACATGAACAAATTGTAATCTATTAGACAAATATGATTCAAACCACCGCAGCGCAGTGCCTTTAATACCTATGGCATGCTCTAATCTCTGTAATAAAATTTTATGGTCAACAGTATCAAAAGCAGCACTGAGGTCTAACAGAACAAGCACAGAGATGAGTCCACTGTCCGAGGCCATAAGAAGATCATTTGTAACCTTCACTAATGCTGTTTCTGTACTATGATGAATTCTAAAACCTGACTGAAACTCTTCAAATAGACCATTCCTCTGCAGATGATCAGTTAGCTGTTTTACAACTACCCTTTCAAGAATTTTTGAGAGAAAAGGAAGGTTGGAGATTGGCCTATAATTAGCTAAGATAGCTGGGTCAAGTGATGGCTTTTTAAGTAATGGTTTAATTACTGCCACCTTAAAAGCCTGTGGTACATAGCCAACTAACAAAGATAGATTGATCATATTTAAGATCGAAGCATTAAATAATGGTAGGGCTTCCTTGAGCAGCCTGGTAGGAATGGGGTCTAATAAACATGTTGATGGTTTGGATGAAGTAACTAATGAGAATAACTCAGACAGAACAATCGGAGAGAAAGAGTCTAACCAAATACCGGCATCACTGAAAGCAGCCAAAGATAACGATACGTCTTTGGGATGGTTATGAGTAATTTTTTCTCTAATAGTTAAAATTTTGTTAGCAAAGAAAGTCATGAAGTCATTACTAGTTAAAGTTAATGGAATACTCAGCTCAATAGAGCTCTGACTCTTTGTCAGCCTGGCTACAGTGCTGAAAAGAAACCTGGGGTTGTTCTTATTTTCTTCAATTAGTGATGAGTAGAAAGATGTCCTAGCTTTACGGAGGGCTTTTTTATAGAGCAACAGACTCTTTTTCCAGGCTAAGTGAAGATCTTCTAAATTAGTGAGACGCCATTTCCTCTCCAACTTACGGGTTATCTGCTTTAAGCTACGAGTTTGTGAGTTATACCACGGAGTCAGACACTTCTGATTTAAAGCTCTCTTTTTCAGAGGAGCTACAGCATCCAAAGTTGTCTTCAATGAGGATGTAAAACTATTGACGAGATACTCTATCTCCCTTACAGAGTTTAGGTAGCTACTCTGCACTGTGTTGGTATATGGCATTAGAGAACATAAAGAAGGAATCATATCCTTAAACCTAGTTACAGCGTTTTCTGAAAGACTTCTAGTGTAATGAAACTTATTCCCCACTGCTGGGTAGTCCATCAGAGTAAATGTAAATGTTATTAAGAAATGATCAGACAGAAGGGAGTTTTCAGGGAATACTGTTAAGTCTTCTATTTCCATACCATAAGTCAGAACAAGATCTAAGATATGATTAAAGTGGTGGGTGGACTCATTTACTTTTTGAGCAAAGCCAATAGAGTCTAATAATAGATTAAATGCAGTGTTGAGGCTGTCATTCTCAGCATCTGTGTGGATGTTAAAATCGCCCACTATAATTATCTTATCTGAGCTAAGCACTAAGTCAGACAAAAGGTCTGAAAATTCACAGAGAAACTCACAGTAACGACCAGGTGGACGATAGATAATAACAAATAAAACTGGTTTTTGGGACTTCCAATTTGGATGGACAAGACTAAGAGACAAGCTTTCAAATGAATTAAAGCTCTGTCTGGGTTTTGGATTAATTATAGATAAGTGTCTCAAAGTCGTTTAAATGGTCCGCATATGTGGCAATGCGCTACCCATGTCCCTTTCCCTTCCCAGAGTGCACAACGCACAACAAACATGGTGGTACCTGTGACTGAGTCTATTGTGACAAAGTATCGGGGAAGCTGGGGCACAGTGGATCAGAAATGTGGCAGCATAAACACATTATGCATAGGTTTAGGTCATTCTATTGTGGATTTAATACAGCAAGTTATTGTTTATAAGGCTATGTTATTTATGTCTCCCCAAGTGTAATTTTTCTATTTTAAAATTTTTGATTCACTGTGCTCCGGACACTAATTCACGGGGCACAGTGAATCAGTGTCCTGGGAACAGTGAATCAACTTAGAATATAATGAAAAAACACATAATTATAAAGATTTCTTTAAAACTATTAAATATTTGCTGATGCATATGGAAACTATAATCCAGCAAACCAGTTATGTAATGTGTGAGTGTCTTATATAGTGATATAAGTCCTTTAGAAACTATTATAGATACAACTGTCATAATTTCTGTTCAAACGTGAAAACAGTTGTTTATATACACAAATTATAGAAATAATTCATGGAAAAATAAATGTATAAGCTTCAACAAGAGATATTTGTTATCCACTTGATACTGGGGCTTAGTAAATCACTTTCAAGACTGATTCACTGCGCCCCGATTCACTGTGCCCCGGGTGCATGTGACACACGAGTCATGTTATGAAATAGCTGATAGTCTGGAGAAGACATAACACATGCTCATCAGTTGGACGGGGTAGTCTTCTAACTAATAATTTTTTTCGGCCAGCTTTCTTCTGTTGTGAGAAATAAATACAAAGACACTGACATCCACAAAATTTACTTGGATAGCAAAAAACTGACTTCACGTGCCATTTAGTTTTACCCTTAATGAATCCAAAAACAAAACACTAATTTATAAGGGGGGTGTCTTTATGCATAAAAATATGGCATAACTGCTGCAAATGTATATGTAGTTTTGCAGATATAGCTACTGATTCACTGTGCCCCATGATTCACTGTGGCCCGGTTTCCCCTACCCTACTGTACCATACCATACCATACCATACCATACCATACCATACCATACCATACCATACCATACCATACCATACCATACCACAATCTCTTTATTTATAAAGCACTTTAACACAAACACCGCCAACACAAAGTTCTGCACATTAAAACATACATTAAAACATACAATGAAATAAATGAATAAGAAGTACATTTTAAAACTAAGTCTCACTGCGGTGAAAGCCAAAGAGAAAAAATTGGTTTTGAAACAAACTTTAAAAGTACGACATTATTAACAAACAGCAAACTGAATGGGTCCAAATGGGTACGTTTATCCGTTACACCGCTGGCTGTTTACAGACATTGATTTTGTTTTTACATCGAAAAATTTATCCATCTGAACAGTCTTGTGAAAGCCCTGTGCCAACCTTTGAAGTTTTATGAGAGTTTAAAGACATGGAAGTAGTGAAAAAAAGCTGATTCATAATGTTAAACTCGAGCCTGCAATCAGTTCACAGTATATTTAGATAAATTCAGGGGTCTGTGTATTGATGTTACCGTATCTATTATTTTTAAATCAATTTTCAGTTTCGGTTAGTTGTTACACCCCTTGTAATTAGAATGCAGTATTCATGTGTAATGTACTGAGGATTGTTTTGTGATGTCTAGGTCAGGCACCAAAGTAACAGTGTTTTGATCCAAACTACGGCAGCAGAATGCCTAACGTGTGCACTTGCAGATAACAGAAGTGCACAGGCACATGATACAAAATATACTATATATACTAAAAGACCATCAGTTTTAATGAGTTAGAAAAAACTGTTGGATATTACAATTACACCCCCAACATTCTCTTGCAGTAACTTCAGATTTTTATCAAACGTGCGATAAGGGCGAGCAAGAGAGAAACTCATCATTCTTTAATCACATCCCACAGTTTATTTTCCTTACTGCTATCCTTTTTGGATCCATCCTCAGCCTTGCCTCCTGGGAACGATCAGACTGGCTCACCTGAACTTTCCTCCATTTCCCCGCTCCTCCTTTTCTCTCGTCTCTCCTCAGTCAGCAAATTCCCTTTCTCCCTCACACTGTCCTTATTCCTTCACCGTTGCCAACCTCTATCCCTCCTTCTTTTCATATTTTCCTGAGTCAGCAGGGGTTTCTTATTTCGTCCTTAATTTTCACTCCCTTCTTTTAATGGACGTAACTCATCCTGCTTCAAGCGGCACAAATGATTCAATGACTAGCAAAACCCATCAGTGCATAACAAAAGAAAAAACAAAAACCTAGTTATCGTGCTTGGGCAAAGTGGTCGAGCAGTGTGACAGGTCGACACTTGGTAACCTTTTTGCAAGCTTGCAGATAACAGAATTTTTTAAACTGCTCATACCGGGTGTAATGCTGCACTGTAGTGGCGTTCAGTGTGAGAGCTGCTACACTTGCAGTGGCAGAGAGCAAAGCAAAACATCATCATGAGTAGTGGTCACGGTTTTAAACCTTCACCTCAAAGTGATTTATCATTGTTCTGTTGTTTTCTCATACAAAATAATGACATTATAATTGGAAATGGAGGGACAAAACGACTGAAGATAGTTAATGCCACAGAAATTTCATCTATAAATCGGTTTCTCCATATTTTGTTACTATGACATGCTTTTTATAAAAATAAAGTAAAGCCCCTTTCACATGGCACTAATGAAGGACACTGAAGCCAAAACGAAACAAGAAATCTGGACTTAGGCTGACTTTCGTATACATTGTTTAACCGTTGTCCAGCTTTGTTTCTTTAGCTGGCGCTTCGTCAGAATTTTCAAACTGCTGAAAAATGTGAACGAATCTTGACAACAACCTCAATTCATTCATATCCCGTTTTGCTATCTGTCTTGACAGTTCCTCATCGTTTGTGTAGTTCCTGTACCAAAAGCATTCCGTTTGATTCTCCTCCAACTTCGTCCAACCTTCCAAGTCTGACGTCTTGCACAAACATTGACGATATCTGAACGGATCAATAACTAAAGATCCAAAGAGCTGAACATGGCTTGTCCATGTGTGAGATGAAAAGCAACGTTTTCATACAGAAACAGCGGGAAGAATGTTTTATCGACTACTTTAACTATTTACGCACGTTGCAGCCATCTTTGGCTGGAACGTGCTTGTCTTCACACGTTGCAGCCGTGAGGACAAACCTGTTGTCAAGACAACCAGATCTTGCAGCTGCTGTGCAGAACACAGGGTGGCTGCAGAAATGATCACAGGCTGCCGCTCAGTCTGATACCCGCTGTCAAGTCACGTCATGATGAATGTTTCATTTTGATTTTGTTTAAAGCATCAAGGTTGCCATACACTTTGTTTTTCTTTTTTAGCTTCAGTGTTATTTCGTTCATTTAAGCATTCTGGACTCACAGGCTTTTCGGTGATGGGAGAAGTGCAGGGTGATTTGTCCACTTGTTCTTGATGACTTGTGACTTTGTAACTTTTTTCCTTCGCTCAGTGATTGCTGTGTGCCATGTGACTGGGCCCTAAGTCCTGAGGCAAGACTGGAACAAGTTCCTGTATCCAGATTCTGTAGCATGAAGAAATAAGATACTATAGCTCCTCTCACACAGACTGCATGTTTGTGGCATTTAGAGATACATGTAGCACTCACCCCATGACCCGATCCCAGATAAGCAGTTGAAGATGAGTGAGTGTATCACTCACCAATCTCTGCCACAAACATGCCACACAATGCCACGTGCTTGCCACAACTTGCCAGGATGTGGCTAGTGTTTTGGTTATATTCAAAGCACTTTCTGCTCAGCTTCACATGTCGTGTGGTTGCCCCTTACATGCCCATGTGCACGCCACGCACATGCCATTTGTGTGACAGGCTGGAAAGCACAAGATTGTTCAGTAACTCTAAATAAGTTCTTTCCACTTCTCCCTTTTTCACTTGCGGTTGCCATGGCAGATCCAATACAGATCTGCATGTTGATTTGACATGTTTTACACCAAATGCCCTTCCTGGTGCAACTCCACAGTGCATGGAGAATAGGTGGGGGGGGGGCTCTTAAACTGGAAACTGTCTGCTCTAGAAATAAGTGCACTAATCGCTTTTCCACCACACAGCTGAGAAACTCTAAATCCATGGAAAAATCAAAGTCAAAGCTGCTAAAGCACTGGCCAGGAAGCAGCAGACAATGCCCAAGTTTAGCACATTATGTTAAACACCACTGAATGCTGTGCACACACTATGCACATGCCAGCAGTTGCTGGTATAGGTGGTCTGTGCCGGAGAATGTAGAATAACAGTGGTTGTCACTAACATGCCATGCACACAGCTTCTGTGTGAGAAAGATTTATGACTCCCCCTGGATGGGATGTCAGTCCATTGAAGGTTCCTTCCCCAGGCAAGAAAAAGCTAAGATATTAATATTATATACCTGCTTACTCTAGTCAAGGGTGACAAGGCGGATGGAGCCTATTCCAGCAGTCATAGGTGAGAGGAAGGGTACACCCTGGACAGGACACCAGAATATTGCAGGGCCACATATAGACAGGCAAACACTTTCACACCTGTGATTAATTTTAAAGTTTCCAATTTAATTACCCCCCCCCCCCCTTTTTTTAAGGTGGAGGAAGCTGGAGCACCCACAGGGAACCCATGCGAATACAGAGAGAAGATGCAAACTCCACACAAAAAGGATCAGATGGGAAGCAGATGGAGTAGGCCAATGTAGATGAAGTATTTTGTCCAAGGACATAGACAGGCAGCAAGACTGGGAAACAAACTCTGATACTGACAGCTGAACTCCAGGCTCAGTGAGCTTCCTGCTGTGCTGTAATAATATATACAGTGAGGCAAATAATTATTTGTTCCACTGTCAATTTTACAAGTTTTCCCACCTACAAAGAATGGAGATGTCTGTAATTTTTATCATAGGTACATTTCAACTGTGAGCGACAGAATCTAAAACAAATTCAGAAAATCACATTGTATAATTTTTAAATAATTAATTTGCATTTTATTGCATGAAATAAGCATTTGATCCACTAGAGAACAGACCTTAATATTTGGTACAGAAACCTTTGCAGTTACAGAGCTCAGATGTTTCCTGTTATTCTTGACCAAGTTTGCACACTGCAGCAGGGATTTTGGTCCACTCCTCCATACAGATCTTCTCCAAATCTTTCAGCATTGGAGTTTCAGCTCCCTCCAAACATTTTCTATTGAGTTCAGGTCTGGAGACTGGCCAGGCCACTCCAGGACCTTGAAATGCTTCTTACAGAGCCCCTCCTTAGTTGCCCTGGCTGTGTGTTTGGAGTCATTGGCATGATGGAAGACTCAGCCATGACCCATCTTCAATGCTCTTACTGAGGGAAGGATGTTGTTTACCAAAATCTCATGATACTTGACCCCATCCATCCTCCCTTCAATATGGTGCAGTCATCCTGTCCCCTTTGAAGAAAAGCACCCCCATGCTTCACAGTTGAGACAGTGTTCTTGGGATGGTTGTTCTCATCCTCCAAACATGGCAAGTGGAATTGATTCCAAAAAGCTCTATTTTGGTCTCATCTGACCACATGACCTTCTCCCATGCCTCCTCTGTATCATCCAGATGGTCAATGGTGAACGTCAAACAGGCCTGGTCATGTGCTGGCTTGAGCAGGGGGACCTTGCTGCCCTGTAGGATTTTAAACCATGACGACGTAGTGTGTTACTAATGAAATCTTTGTGACTGTGGTCCCAGCTCTCTTCAGGTCATTGACCAGGTCCTCCTGTGTAGTTCTGAGCTTTCTCAGAATCATTCTTGCCCCATGAAGTGATATCTTGCATGGAGCCCAAAATTGGGGAAGATTGACAGTCATCATGTGTTTCTTCCATTTTCTAAGAATTGCGCCAACAGTTGTTGCATTTACTTAACTTGCATGTCTTTGGATGTGGGAGGAAGCCAGAGCACCCAGAGGGAACCCACACAAACACATGGAGAACATGTAAAGTCCACACAGAAAGGCCACAGATGGAAATCGATCCCCAGACCTCCTTGCTGTGTGGTAACAGTGCTAACCACTAATCCACTGTGCTGCCCTGTTAGTCTACTTATGAACACTTGTCTGGATATGTTCTGTGCTGTCAAACCAGTATCCCTTCATACCCCGACAAAATCACAACTCCTAATTGTTACTGACAGTGAGTCATTGCTCAAAATGTGCCACACCTCTGTTCTGTCCAGGTAGTTACCTGCATCCATACCTGTGTTTGTGTGCAAACATAAGCTTCAGCTCTGCCTTGCTCTGTGAGTACATTTTCAGAATCTTCTCTTAAATTATATGAACACATTTTTCAAAACCTGCTCAAAAAGTCAAGCATATTATGGAACAGGTGCCACTTTATTTTGGTAGATTATCAATGAAGTAGTGAAGTCAGGAAACAAAAGCAATGAGTGAGTTACTGTCAACTGTTTTCCTAATGAAACGGTGAGAAATGTTTGGCTAACTGGGAATACAGAAGTATTACATGCGCACTGAACAATGCTGAGAACATCTGCAACCTCCATGATGTATTTTTAAGCAAAACTCATGAAGAGTCTTGCAAAGGTTTTTGCAAGAGACTTCATGTCAGGCCTGATTTGACTCGACAGATTGGAAGTGTACAGGAGTTACTGTGCACAGAAAGGCCTGGAGCAGCTGTTAATGTTTTCCGTTTGTTTTTGCTTTTATTTCATTTAAAATTTTGTCTTCCTTTCAATTTTGTAGTTTGATGTGCTAATGGGCATTCTTGTGGACTAGGCAGATGGTATGTGCTTCTTGAACCCACTCATGTAAGGCGTATCTGAATATTGCGACACATACATCTACACTTGACTTTAAACCAGTTTATTTATATATTTATTTTTTTGTGGCATATGGAGCAACCGCTTTTTGCTGCTTCATTTGCCCTATTGAAATATCCCATAATCCCTTGTGCGTCAGAGAGGCACTGCAGTCAAAACATGGAGAATCCACGACAGCAATTGCAAATAAACATTATACTACCAAAATGTAAATTTTTATGCCTTTCATAAGATTTATAAGAGACTGCATGCATGAGACCCTGAAAACTTGCTAAAACAAATATTCAAAATATTCTTTGTGTGCTACGTTTAACCTGTGCTGAATTTCATAAACGCAAATCGAATTTCAGACATCTTATTGCATTACTCTGGAACAAACAGGACAAACAGTGCTGTAAAGGACAATAAGCAGGACGTTAAATAGCAAACTTTACTTTCCCCCAGAACAACATGAAGAGGAAGGCTCACGGCAATTTCTATTGAAAATAACAGAGAAACAACCTGAGATTCTCTCGTTTACATAAAACAAACACAATAATATCTCAAAACCCACACGAAGAAATGTGGCAGGAGTGGGGTTTGAACTGGGAACTTTCCACAGTGAAACCAAGCATGCTAACCACTTGGCCACCACCCTCGATAATAACGGTATCCTGCAAATAAAATGAGATTTACCCAGGCTAAATCTGAATGGATTATGTTCCAGGACAGGCTCAAGCTTTTCAATGAGTAGAGTAGAAGTCAATTACATTAACACAACAAATGTGACAGCAAAATAATGTTCCACCTTTTCTTGCTTTACCCTTTATCCCTAATTTAATAACTTCAATTATAGCAAAAACGGAGAGTTCTCTGCACTTCTGTTGGTGCAACCAGGTATGGACTGACTTGTAGAAAAGGAAAACGGCTGGTGCAACACAGAAGTAGGTGCAGAAAAACTGAAAACAATGAAAAAAAAGTTAACGAGTCTTTTTCAAGCCTAACAATCATCACAATCATCATTTTGATGTACAAATTTGATTTGTACATCGAAACATTAGTCTTTTTCAATGTTTTCGGCACCTCACTAAATTTTTCTGCACCTACTTATGTGTTGCACCAGCTGTTTCCCTTACGTTTAGTTATAGCTGTGATGGAACCTTTTAACAAGCTTTGCAATTTTTATTATTATTATTATTTTTTTCGAAATTCCAAAAACCTAATGAAGAAACACTTGCAGATGTAAAGAGAAGTAAATATCAGGGTTTTATGGAATATCCTATTTGGTTTCTTGTTCTGTAGCATACGATAAGATGAGGGTCCACTGTGTGTGCCATGTGTCCATGAAGGCGTGAAACTGTGGGACATCAGAGAAAATAAGAGCTGATCCATCAGATAGCAATCGGTCTTGAATGGAGCATTTGATTTTCCTGCTCTGGAAAATCCAATGCTGCATGGCAACAAAAGGGAAAAGCTTTTTGCTCGATACGTGTCTGCGATGTAGCACAGAGGGAGCTCTTTGTCCTCTTCGCCCGCCTGCCCTGTCCTTGGTCCTATCAGCTGCTGAAAACAAACTTGGAATAAATATCTTTTACGTTAATGTATTTTATTTTGTGGTGGAAAAACACCTCTCCTCTGCATGTGTTGGCATTTTACAAATGGGAGACATATGAGTTCCCTGAAGCTTTTCACATCAACATCACGAACCCCTCTCAAAATAACTCTCATTGCTTTCCAACACAAGTCAGCCGAAAACATACAGCAAAAAGAAAACTGCACACAGTACATCAAGATTGGACGTGGAAGCAAAACTGACTCAGAGATTATTTAACCACCTCCCCCACCTCCCCCCATCCAGACCCCATCTCCTTCCATCGCACACCCACAATCATCCTTCCTACTCTCGCTTTTCTCCCCTTCTTTCCTATCTTGACTCGCTCTGTCGACTCGATGCGCTTTCCTGATGTTAACACAGGCTAAATTTATTATTAAACACACAGGGGCTGAGCGCTTCTCTTCTGTCGTTTGAATCACAGCACAGTTCCACTTGGACATTTTATTACATCCACCAAGGACATAATAAACTCATTGGCGTTTATTTATTTATTTACTTATCTGTCTGTTAGCAGAATTACATCAAAACTACTGCACAAATTTTGACAAAATCTTCACCACAGATAGATATTTGGCCATGGAAGATGGATCCTCATCAAATTTGCACCACAGATAGATATTAGGGCATGGAAGACTCTGCTGAATTTTGGAGGTGACCCAGATCCGGATCTGGATTCTGGCTCAGGATTTCACTTTATATAATTTCAATTTCAATTTATTTCATTTTATATAGCACCATATCATAACAAAGTTGCCTCAAGATGCTTTACACAAGCAGGTCTAACCTTACCAACCCCCAGAGCAAACACACAGGTGACAGTGGTAAGGAAAACTCCCTCTGAGGAAGAAACCTCAAGCAGACCAGACTCAAATGGGACACAAACTACAAAAACAATTCCTAATATAAAATTAATTAAAAGAGTAAAAAGCATAGTAACATACTGTGCCAGTATGCTAGCCATACGAAAGGGAAAATAAATGCCTCTTAAGTCTGGACTTGAAAGTCTCTACAGAATCTGACTGTTTTATTGACACAGGGAGATCATTCCACAGAACAGGTGCACGATAAGATATAGACTTCGAAGGATTACGTCAAAACTACTTCACAGATTCTCACCAAATTTGCACCACAGATAGATATTAGGGCATGGAATTTGGAAGGTGATCCGGATCTGGATTGGTGGACGTCAGAAATTTCCATTTGCTCTTGTTCTTATTATTATTGCCAACATTTTTGGCTGAATGCGTTTGTACTATAGCTGTGATTTCTGTTTTATAAGGTAAAATGTTGGGGGAGTGTAAGGAGATTGTTTGACACTTGTGCAAGTATATATATATATATATATATATATATATATATATATATATATATATATATATATATATATACGAGGGCTGTCAATAAAGTTACGGTCCTTTTTATTTTTTTCCAAAACTATATGGATTTCATTCATATGTTTTTACGTCAGACATGCTTGAACCCTCGTGCGCATGCGTGAGTTTTTCCACGCCTGTCGGTGACGTCATTCGCCTGTGAGCACTCCTTGTGGGAGGAGTCGTCCAGCCCCTCGTCGGAATTCCTTTGTCTGAGAAGTTGCTGAGAGACTGGCGTGTTGTTTGATCAAAATTTTTTCTAAACCTGTGAGACACATCGAAGTGGACACGGTTCGAAAAATTAAGCTGGTTTTCAGTGAAAATTTTAACGGCTGATGAGAGATTTTGAGGTGATTCTGTCGCTTTAAGGACTTTTCACGGTGCGAGACATCGCGCAGCGCTCTCAGGCGGCGTCATCAGCCTGTTCAAGCTGAAAACCTCCACATTTCAGGCTCTATTGATCCAGGACGTCGTGAGAGAACAGAGAAGTTTCAGAAGAAGTCGGTTTCAGCATTTTATCCGGATATTCCACTGTTAAAGGAGATTTTTTAATGAAAGACGTGCGGACGGGTGAGACCGCCCCCAAACTCTGAATTCAAGCCACAGTTCACAGTGAAGACAGTGAAGCATGGTGGTGCAAGCATCATGATATGGGCATGTTTCTCCTACTATGGTGTTGGGCCTATATATATCATACCAGGTATCATGGATCAGTTTGGATATGTCAGAATACCTAAAGAGGTCATGTTGCCTTATGCTGAAGAGGACATGCCCTTGAAATGGGTGTTTCAACAAGACAATGAACCCAAGCACACTAGTAAACGAGCAAAATCTTGGTTCCAAACCAACAAAATTAATGCCTCGCAGATGTGAAGAATTCATGAAAAACTGTGGTTATACAACTAAATACTAGTTTAGTGATTCACAGGATTGCTAAAAAAGCAGTTTGAACATAACAGTTTTGAACTGTAGCGTCAACAGCATATGCTACTATTATTGTGAACACCCCCTTTTCTACTTTTTTTTTAGTAATAGACCAATTTCATAGCCTTAAGAGTGTGCATATCATGAATACTTGGTCTTGTTGGATTTGTGAGAATCTACCGAATCTACTGGTACCTTGTTTCCCATGTAACAATAAGAAATATACTCAAAACCTGGATTAATCTTTTTAGTCACATAGCACTACTATTATTCTGAATACTACTGTATATACTCCCTGATTTGTGGTGACACTATTGACATTTACAGGTCATATGTGCTGTATGCACACATTGAGACAAACATACCTCCAGCTGACAGTTGAAGCATCCCTCGCTGAATTTTGGATTTCCACTCAGTATCACCCATACCTGCCCACCCATCAAGTCCTCACCTTGTCAGCATGGTGAGTCATCATTCCAGCTTCCGCTGATTTGATTTCAGAGAAAGGCAATGTCAGGCACGAGCAGTGTTTTTGTTTGGTGTAAAATGTTTCTTTGAGGCAGCTCCGCATGTCGCTAGTGACAGCACCCGAGGGTGCGCTCTCAATCACCGTCGCTATATGACATATGACAAGTTGAGCAAATCCGGTGGAGTCCCTTATTTTCTGACGGGAGGGAAGGAACACACGTGGGGCTGGGGAGGGATCTGAAGCTTGGACAATGTGTAATGTGACATTTCATCTTAATGACTTTCTGACAGGGTCCCTCCCTCAACATTGCTTTCATTGTGTACAATAATTAAATAATAATTAATGGCAGTGTTTAGGGTTGGGGAGATTGTTGTACTTTGATGTTGAAAAAATGTAATTGTTATGAACACAAGTACTTTTTTCTTTTTTAAATCTTCAGAAATCTTTAATGTGTGTAGCAAATTTACATGTGGTTTGTTTTTTTCCAGTGTGGGATTTAAATTACCAGTAAGGAGCATCAGCCACCGAATACTTAAATGTTTATTTATGTACATGTTTCTGGTGTTCATTCATTAATGTGATGTCAAAGCTTATAACCCTCATTAGTTAACAGTTTGTATAAAATGTGTCCTTGTAAAAATAAAGATATATGTAATTTTGTATATCTGTGAGCAGTGTCTGAGCTGGTGTCAGAACTTTGATTCCACGGCCATAAGGATTGATGGAGATTGATTTTAAACACTGAAGCAGATAAAAAATAAAATCTCTATGCCCCCCATCCCATGCCACTCCTTCCTCCAGCTGACTGAGCATGATGTTGTCACAGTGTTCCTGCCTTCACCTTGTGTTTATATAACCTGACATGGGGATGAGATGTTGACCAGATCCCTTCATCTTCGCTCTCCTCTGCCTAAATGTTGCCAGATGTTTATCCATGAATCCATTCAGTAGAAACATTGCAATGCATTTGTAACGCTAATTAACTCTGCACTGTGTTAAATGAAAAACAAGTTTATAAGTTTGAGCCCACAATAAACCACATTTTGCAACTAACAATGTTGAAGAAATACAGCCCGATATTAGGCCTGAAATACACCACATGCATCGCAGGTGCATTGTGTGTTGATTTTTATTTTGGTGGCTGTGTGAATACATTACACTTTGTAAACCACCTGCCTGAGGGAAGCATCCCAGAGGCATGTCTCAAGTCACAGTTGCCCCACTCCTATTTGTAACAGAGCCAAGTCACAGACCTAAAAAAATATACAAATGTTTTTTTGAAAACCTTCTCAGCAATTGGAAAAACTTGCATGACTACTACCTGATTACAAAAACTCACTTTTCTGGTCTTCATTTTTCTAAAGGCTATGTTGTGGCTGGCGTGCCTGGCTGGCTTTTGTTTGTCTTCTGTTTCTGTCTTTTGGTTTTCCTTCCAGGTGGTGCGCATTTGGGACTGAGTGGCTGTGTGGCTGAGTTACCAGGACCTCACCCTGATCACCTGAGGCTGATCAGGTGCGGCTCGTCAGGACTCACAGCTGTGGTGCATCTACACGGATTGGAACATGGTGGCATTTAAGTCTGGAGTACACAGTGTGTATTTGCCAGAGACTCGACCTTGTGACCAGACGGGTGAGATCGTCGTCTCGAGAGCCATCTCATCATCAGTGGATGCAGAGAACGTCCAGGTTTGATGCATGGTCTGTGAAAGAGGAGGGGGTGAGGTCTCACGCTCGTCAGCACACTTCCTGAGGTACGTCAGGTTTTGTGACTAACATTTGTACAGTCAGTAAATGTGGTGTCCCTCACACCTTTATTATATTGAGCTGTTATGTTAGTCGGTTTAATCAACTTCCACTGCAGTGAGTTTGTGAACAGGGTGTTCCATGCCTGCAGCGTGGGAAGCTGATTAGTAATTAAGCCAGGAAGTGTTTGCTGTTTGTACACCTTTGAGCGGTCTCTCTGTGTGTGGAGTGTGGACTCACATGATGATTTCTTCATTCACAGACTCGGTTTGTCGCGGCCACCTGGGGGGTGTCGGCGGGGTCCTTGGGTCCAAACTGGTTCTGGCTCCGGACCGTTAGTGCTGCTGGGAGCGCACCGTAATCCACCACGCCAGACCGCGCACTCTTTTGTTATATTTATCACATCACTGTTATGTTTATTAAACTCTGTTATCCTTTGTACCGTGCTCTGCTTATTTTATACTGGGTCCTTCAAACGCTGGTCGGTTCTCCAGGCTGCGTCCGACACATAACATGCTACTCAGTTAAACTTAGCTCTATGACACAGGATCTGGATTATAAAAACAATCTAACTGAAGAAAAGCTGTTGGCACAGACGGTTAGCTCTCTCTCTCTATATATATATATTTAATTTGTATATTTTACCACATTCAACATCATGTGTGCATTGAGAGAGGGAAAAGCACATGCGCGTGTGAGGGTACACACATACACACACATCAGCTGATCAAAACACTTCAAAGAAGAGCGTATAGGGGAAAGCTATTATCAAAGATAAATGATGTGGAAAGACTGAGCTGGCAGTAGCAGTCCACAACTGAAATGGAGCTGAAATGCTCCCTGATGTATATACATACACAGCAGGATCCGTGGCAGCTCAGCACAACCAGTGTTAAACGGGGGTCACACAAGGAGCAAAGCAGTGCAAGTACTACTGATAATTTCAAACCAATGAAGTTGTCACAAAGCATCATTTTTATTTTTTTACTTATCCAATTAAAGGTTACGGAGAGGCGCTATCCCGGCATTCATTGCATGAGAGGCAGGGTACAACCTGGAAAGGCCACCAGCCTGTCGCAGGGCTACATGTTGTAGACAAACAAACAAATTCACACCCGCACGCACAACTACGGACAATTTAAAGTTTCCAATTCACCTAACTTGCATGTCTTTGAATGTAGGAGGAAGCCAGAGCATCCGGAGGGAACCCACGCAAACATGGGGAGAACATGCAAACTCCACACAGAAAGTCCAATGGTGGGCAACAGTGGTAACGACTAAACCACACATCACCAGGTGTAAAATTGGTATTTTAACATACTCCAACCAAATATTTTATCATTTTTTTGACTTCTACATGCATTATTTTAACACTCTGTTTTAAATATTTCCAGAGTTGATATCACTCTCTACAAGTGTGATTTAATTTTAAGGTATTGTATTAAGGTATTGATACTCTACTCTGTATGAGTTGAGTGAGGAATGAATGAATGGAACAATATATTGATTCAGGATAGCCCAATTGTATGCACATTATCTCAAATTGTCACTATGAACATCTTTCCCGTGGTGATAAAGTAAAGTAAAATAAAAGCCCTAGTTTGTAACTTTAGTATTATATCAATATTTGTCTCAGGTTTTTCTGACCACAGCGTATCTTCACATGCAATTATTGGTGCAATCATCATATTATAAAGAAAATTGGCAGTGGGCTTTGACACAAAAGGACAGATATGGGCTTGAATACCGATCCTTTGTGAAGTGATGGTGGGTTTGTATTGTGCAACAGGAGGCTGTCCCCAGAAGTGGTCAAATCCCGCGATATGACGCAGGGGTTCAAACGAGACTGGAAAAGCTGTCTTCCCCAACACATCTTGGTCAACCAAGGAAAATACATTTTTCTTGGAGGCATATTTTGCCAACAAATCATACTATTTGGAGCATAATTTTGAAAGAACTTGAGTTTTATACAACGCGACCAAGATAACTGAAACTTTGAGGAATGATCGTACACAGACGGAAGGAAGCTTAACTCTAGCAACTTTCAAGAAATTTATTACAATTTTTATGGGTTAGGGTTTTTTTTTGGGGTCACCCTGTAGTTTTGCTGATTCAGTGGTGACAAGAACCAATTTACTTTCATATTTTTAACTTGCCCCAAAATCTTACATTGCATAACTATTTAGTCCATGGCTGTGTTCATGGTCTACTGGACCACTTTTTTTTTCCTGACAGACACGTTTACTTCAAATTAATCTAAAAAAAAAAGTACAAGTTGAATTCAGTTAAATTCAGTTTATTTCTGTATTGCCAAGTCACAACATAAGACACCTCAAGGTATTACACAAGAGCTTTGTTTACACCTTACCTACCCCATGAGGAAGCACAATAGCTACCAGGGTAAGGAAAAACTCCATTGGGGTTTTTTGTTTTTATTAAATAAACCTAAAGCAGACCAGAATCAGTGGGGTGGTCAAATGCTTTAACCCTACAAACAGAATAAAGAACAATGAAATGAAACAAATACACAAGGAATTGTCAAAACAACCTTGAAAAATACCAGACTTTTTATTTTTTAAGCTATTCAGTGTTACACTTCTCACATCGAGGAATGTAGGAATTTGCTGTGTTTGAGGTGACACAACATGACAAAATATTCCATTTTTGGTTCTCAAAGGAAGGACAGGTTTCTGTGCCTTTTCTTTGTAATGGAAGGAAGCTGCCAAAGCTGACAGCACACGCTCTCCTTTCATAAAGGGGGCATCTGCTTTTTTCTCCCAGAGACTGTGTGGGCATGTCTCACAAAGCAAACAGGAATAGGTTAGGTTAGGTTAGGTTAAACTTTTTTGTCCCCACAGGGGAAATTTGTCTTGGGCTCACAGTGTTGTTTAACACATAAACAACATTCACAACACTTAACATCCGAACACACAGACAACATTACAACAGTCAGCTGGTCTGCACAATTTCAACAAAAGGAATATGACCATGTTATGATATTGCACAATCCCAAGTAAAGTGCATTTGCAAATAAAGTGACTTCAGTATATTGCACGTGCCCAATAAATAACATAATTACAATTCAACAATTAAAAAAACCCCACATTCCTACTGTCTTGTCTTATTTAACAAAACCACTGACATGGGAACAAAAGAGAGTTTAAACCTATTACTGCGGTGCTTGATCGCTCGATAGCGCCTCCCAGAAGGTAGCAGAGTGTATTCACTGTGCAGTGGATGGGAGGGTTCTCTGGTTATGGCTTTGGCTTGTGCCAGGACAGAGGTTTCAAAAATTGTCTGGAGAGAAGGAAACTCCTTCTGTCCTATGATTTTCACTGTATTTTTTACAAGCTGTCCTATTTTGGTTTTACCCTGCACTGTGAGTGAGCCAAACCAGGCCACTATTCCATACCTAATGAGGCTCTCCAGCACCGCATTATAAAAACAAACCATGATTCGGGTGCTCACACCAAACAATCTCAGTCTTCTGAGGAAGTGGAGTCTTTGGGAAAATTTCTTACATAAGAAATCCACATGCACATTCCACCTCAGAAGATTATCCACATAGACGCCCAGATATTTCACTGACTCCACCTGTTCTATCTCCCTGTTTCCGATGATTACTGGATCATGGGACAGGAGTCTTTTTGGATCAAATACCATTTCTTTGGTTTTAACCCCATTTAGAGTCAAGTGGTGCTCCTCACACCAAGACTGAAAGGAGTCGATTTCATTAAAATAAACTGATGGACTTTCACCAACTGAAAGTAAGCTCACAATAATTGTGTCGTCTGAAAATTTCAAGATTTTATTACTTGGATTTATGCTCCTACAGCCATTGGTGTATAGGGTGAAAAGAATAGGAGAGCTTAAAGCCCCTTGAGGCACTCCTATACTGCAGGATTGTGCTTTAGACAAGGAGTTGTTTACTCTAACTTGCTGTGACCTATTAGTTAAAAAAGAGTAAAACCACCTAACAAGGGAGGAGCTAACATTAAGATCTCTCAGTTTTTGGACTAAAACATGGGGGCGAACTGTGTCAAAGGCCGACGAGAAATCAGCAAATAACACATGTGCGTAACAATCAGCATTCTCTAAGTGCTTATAAATCATGTGTGACATACACACAATGGCATCTGTAGTGCCAAGTCCCTGCTTATATGCAAATTACATCGGATCAAGAGACTTGGACACTTTCAACTTGAGTCTATTGACCATTACCTTCTCAAAGCATTTCATAACAATGCTGGTTAAAGCCACGGGCCTGTAATCTTTATTAGTGGCCGGGGCTGAAATTTTTGGTATGGGTATAATGGTCGACCGCTTCCAGCATAGAGGAACAGAACAACTCAAAGCTGACATTTGGAAAATAGGGCACCATGCCTCTGAAAGTTCCTGTGCACAGTTTTTCAGTAGAAAAGCTGACAGGCCTTCTGGTCCTGCAGCTTTGGTAGAAGACACTTTACTAAAAATGGCTTGGATACATTGCTGATCAATATCAGAGCTACTCATTTCGGATGCATGCCCCAAGTCAGCTACTGGTTCACACTCAACATCATTCTCCCTGTTAGATCTCAAGAAAAAATCATTTAAGATGTTGGCAAAATCTTCATCATTCCTTGTAATTAATTGCTGTTTGTTTATGTTCATGCCCGTCATCCTTTTCATAGAGTCCCAGAGTTTTTTGTTGTCCAAGGACTTAAGCCCATGGTCTAAGCGGTCCCGTTCCCTTTTCTGTGCATTGGCCAGCACAACATTAAGTTCCTTCTGGGCCTGGGCTGCTGCAGCTCTGTCATTGTCTCTAAAAGCCATTCGCTTTTTGTTGATACTGGCTTTCACCTCCTTGGTTATATGACTCTTATTGTTTGGGAAAACCACAATGTCTTTTTTTGGCACCACAATATCCACACAAAAATGTATATAATCCGTAATAGTCTCTGTGGCTTCATGCAACTCCAGGCTGTGGAAGATGCTCCAGTCCGTACAGGAGAAACACCCTCTCAGAGTTTCCACACTGTCCTCTGACCACTGTAACACAGTTTTGTGTAGTGGCTTAGAGGACTTGAGCACAGTTTTATATGTGGGCATCAAGTGGACAGAGGCATGATCTGAATTTGCCAGGGGTGGGAGTGCTTTAGCTCTAAATGCACTCTTGATGTTGCCAAAACATTTATCCAGGATGTTCTCCTTTCGTGTTTTACATTTAATATACTGGTGGAAGCCAGGGAGCGCTCGCTCAAGGCGACAATGGTTTAAGTCCCCCAGTATAAAGAATACAGAAAAGAATTTCTGTTATATATGTTCAAGAATTCTGAAACGGGCCATATCAGCCATAATTACTGTATGTTTTGTAACAGGAGAATTTCCTCAGTGGAATTTGGCATTTTAAGGATGTTTAACCCCTTAATGCCCATCGTCGCATATATGCTACAATCTCTGACTCAAATATGCAACTTACCAAATTGACCTGTATGCCCGTTGTCGCAAATTTGCAACATACCATCATTATTATTATAACATTATAACATAAAGTCATTACCAGAATACCCAATATTACTATCTAGTTTTTGTGCAAAAGTGAAATTAATAATCTCAACATTATTTACCATCTACTTAAAGGCAAAAACACACACAAAACATTTTTTTATATACAGCTTTATAAATTCGGGCGTTAAGGGGTTAAGATGAAATTCCAACAGTATGGACTGTAAATGTAAAATACAGACATAACAGATTCTTCACATGACCCCTTTAAATTCTATACATTAGAATCTTAACACTCAGAATTGACCCAGTGGAACAAATCTAAATGTGGATTTGACCCATGTGCTTGAAAGTTCAATAAATTCTATTCTCCAACACATTCCCATAGCAACACTTCAGCTGTTTGACTGATGCTGTTTCAGAGACGTGGCAAAGTGAGTTTTCTGTCAGTCTGATTTTCCTTTTTCTTTTGCTGCTGTTGTGATTCTATTTATGATTGTGGTCATGCATCGTTTTTGTGACAGCACATCACTTTCACATGCATTTCTGCTGAAGTGGAAGATGCAATTCCCTCTGTCTACACTTCATGATGATGTTTCAATATGCAGCACAAGCTCTTGCATGCGTTTGCGTTTACATCTAAAAGCAGGTTTGTTCATCAGCAAATGCTTATCAGCTCATTTGGTTAGTTGTTGTATCATCAATTTTTAACTAAAAGGCCAACATGACAATAAAACAAACACTCAAAAGGGGAATGTGAAGTAATTGCTGAGGTTACACTTAAGCTGATGCTTTACACCTTCCTGGTGAATTGTCCTGGGTGAGATTTAAAATTTAAGCATATTAGTCAAGTGTGTGATCTAATTTCACACATCTGTGCATTTGCTCTGCATGCAATAAATGTGGGTCAGTATATCTGAATTGTGAAATGTAGCTCAAAATGCACCACTGGAAAATAAATAAAACTTTTGGCAGCACACAGTGTGGTTGCTAAAGTACAGAGGACCTATGACTATAGTTAGTCCATTTGCCCTATTGTCTTATCCCATAATCCCTTGCGCGCCAGAGTCGCTGCAGTCAAACAACATAGAGAATCCACATGATGACAATTGTAAATGAATATTATACTACAAAAATGTAATTTTTTTATGCTTTTCATCACGTTAATAAGAGACTGCTGCATGATACCCTGAGAACTTGCTAAAATAATAACAAATCTGCGTGGAATTTAATAAACGCAAACCGAATTTCAGACATATTATATATATTAGTCTGGAACAAAGTGGACAAACAATGTTGTAAAGAACAATAATCAAGACGTTAAAGAGCAAACTTCACTTTCCCACAGAACGACATGATCAGGAAGCGAGCGTAGCTCACAGCAACTCCCATTGAAAATAACGAAGAGACAGCCTGTGATTCTCGCATGTTTACATAAAACAAACGCAATAACAACATCTATAAACCCAGAGAATATATTCACGAGAGTTTTAGGCACAATATAAAAATAGTTTTATGTTGCGATGTTAATGGTGTTGTCTGTTAAAGTGCAGCCCGATCAGAGCGTCTCAATGCAGTTCTCAATGTTACTGAGATCTCGCAGAGTGGCGAACTCTTCGATGTTTTGCGGGATTTGAAACGTCAATAGGGCGAATGGGCCAACATGTTTCCAGTACCATCTAAGAAGGCAAAATGGCACTTACAGTCTGACGTGATTATATAGAATGGCCTGAAAGAACAAAAATGAACTTTTTCAGCGTGGCAGTCACAGCCAGGTAGAGGTCAATTAAAGATCCAGTCATATTAAAATAAAATACCACATTATTTGGAGAACCACATCTGATCACAGCGCGAAGCCACAGGTCACCTGGTAGGAGGCGCCCTGTCTCCAGACAATCGTAGACAGGTGTGTGCCTTGCGCAGGGGTGGTGGCCAAGTGGTTAATGTGCTTGGTTTCAGTGCAGAAGGTTCTGGGTTCAAATCCCACCCCTGCCACATTTCTCCATGTAATGTGGAGTTGCGTCAGGAAGGGCATCTGGTGTAAAACCTATACTAATTCAACATGCAGATCCACCTTGGATTTGCTGTGGCGACCCCGAGTGCAAACAAGGGGGCAGCCGAAGGGACTTACTTACCTCATGTGAATTCCAGTTAAGCTGTAGAAATATCCCATGGGTGATCATTGGAAACAGGATGCAACTGAGCTCATTGCAAAAGCTGTGAATACTTACGTACATGTGATTTCTTAGTTTTTTTATTTTAAATAAATTTGCAAAAATCTAAAAAAAAAAACAACAAAAAAACTTTTTTCACATTGTCATTATGGGGTATTGTGTGTAGCATTTTGAGGAAATAAGGCTGTAACCAAAAGCAGCTGGTCTGCTCTGTGTAAGCTTGATCTCGTTAGATCTCAGAAACTAAGCAGTGCAGGACTTGGTTAGTACTTGGATGGAGACCTCTTTGGAACACCATCAGCTGTCAGTGTTTCTCCAGGTTACACTGGAGTTGCGTCAGGAAGGGCATCCGGTGTAAAACTTGTGCCAAATACCACTGCAGATCTGGCTGTATCAACTGTGGCGACCCCGTACAAAAAAACGGGAGCAGCCGAATGGACGACAACAACAAGGCTGTAACCAAAAAACATGGAAAAAGTGCAGTGCTGTGAATAATTTCTGGATGCACTGTATATTAAAGCATTTCTGTCCTTATACTGCACATGTACAGTATACCCATGTGCACTGACTAAATTATTTCTTCCATGGGTGACATAAAGGTCAGAGAGTACCATACTGTCAATTCCAGTGGAACTTCACTGGGAATAACCGTTAGGCTAACAGTACATCTGGAAGAAAATAGCATTTGGCACGTAGTGTATGTGCAGTCAAAACATAGTCATAAAGAAGTTCTGGCTGATTCAACTGTCACAGCACACATATGCTCTCCAGGCTGTCCAACTTTTCAAACTTTCCACAGCCTCATTTGTGACTGCTGACTACGTCCCTGACAGGCCCTGAAAAATTCCGTGTGATAGGATGTATTTTTCCACCCAGATCTAGAATCATTTATTTCTAGAAAATTGTGAGTCATATGGGCGGCTTAGTGGTTGGCAACGTTGCCTCACAGGAAGAATATCCTGGCATTGCTTCCCACCTTGGGCCTTTCTGTGTGGTGTTTGCATGTTCTCCCCATGTTTGCATGGGTTCCCTCCATGTGCTCCAGCTTCCTCCCACTTCATAAAACATGCAGTTTAGGTGGATTGGAAATTTAAGTTGAACGTAGGTGTGAATGTGTTTGTCTGTCTATATCTGTCCTTGCAATAGACTGGCGTACTGTCCAGAGTGTACCCTACCTCTGGACAGTGTACCTATATTTTGTGGGAAAACAATCATTACTGTCATCGTCTTTGAACGTACTGTTGCTCAGAACTCTACTCAATCAAGTTGAAGAAATGAAAACAGCTGAAATCAAAATACATGCAACATCAAAGTCAATGGTATAATTACATCTGCCAAGGATGTAATAAAATCATCAACGTTTATTTATTTGTCTGTCTCTCTGTCTGTTAGCAGGATTACGTCAAAACTACTTCATGGATTTTGATGAATTTTCACCACAGATAGATACTAGGCCATGGAAGAACCCATTAAATTTTGGAGGTGATCCAGATTTGGATTCTGAATCAAGTTTCACTTTATATAGGCTTTGAAGGATTACTGTTAGCAGGATTATGTCAGAACTACTGCATAGATGTTCACAAAAGTTTCAACACAGATAGATATTAGGCCATGGAAGACTCCATTAAGTTTTGGAGGTGATCTGGATCCGGATTCTGGATCAAGAGTTCTCTTTATATATGCTTTGAAGGATTACGTCAAAACTCCTTCACAGAGTCGCACCAAATTTTCAACACAGATACATATTAGGGCATAGAAACCACCATTAGATTTTGGAGGTGATCTGAATCTGAATCAGGATTCTGGATCAAGATTTCACTTTATATACTTTTGAAGGATTCCGTCAAAACTCCTCTACGGATTCGCACCAAATTTTCAACACAGATACATAGTAGGCCATGTAAGACTCCATTAAATTTTGGGGGGTGATTCGCATTTGAATCCGGATTCTGGATCAAGATTCACTTTATATGGGCATTGAAGGATTACGTCAAAACTACTTCACAGATTCTCACCAAATTTTTACCACAGAGACATATTAGGCCATGGAAGACCCCATTAAATTTTGGAGGTGATCCAGATCTGAATACGGATTCTGGATCAAGATTCACTTTATATAGGCTTTGAAGGCTTACGTCAAAACTACTTCACGGATTTTCACCAAATTTGCACCATAGATACATATTAGGGCATGGAAGACTCCACTGAATTTTGGAGGTGATCTGGCTCCAGATTGGCGGACTTCCGAAATCTCTGATTGCTCTTGTTTAAAAATGCATTTATTTTCTTTCAAACATCATCATGTTCACTGTCACATTCACTAAAGCCCAGCTGTCCTAACACATTAGGGGTGTGGCCGCTTGCAAGTGAAGGAACATCATTTTTGGGGGCATCATATTCCAAATATCTGAAATACTGTTGTTGTGTAATACTACTTGTTGTGTGGTTAATTCTCTGAATGGATCATCTAAGATGTGTGTATGTGCCAATATTTCTGTAGAGTGAAATTGTCATGTGATGTAATTTTGGAAACTAACTGTGTTAGCATTTTTAGCAGCTATTGGTAGCCTCATGAAGTCAGGTCCAGTTAATCTGTGATTACTGAGGAAATAAATGGGACATAACGTTTTAATGCCCACGCGAAAGCAAAACTGTTGTGAGATCCACTACTCAGGCCCCCAAAATATGATTTACTAAACACCCAAACACAGTAAAGCTCAGCATTTAGCGTGAGCCACAAAACACAATCCTACTGTAAACACTTTCAAAAGTGTAAATTTAACACCCATCCAGGGTTTATACAGGAGCCACTAGTAGAGTGTTAATTTAAACTCTGGGGATGTTGAATTTGTGATTTCAGATTTTTACTGTATGCATTTATTTCTGTCACAGCTTTGAAAACATGATATCAATCAGGATGAATCATTCAGCTTGGATAATTGATTACAGATTCATAGAAGTTAGTGAGAGGATATTCCTTCTTAAAACTTCAAAACTGTTATTAATTACTGTTATCACCAGACAAATAAACCAAGGATAGAAAGTATCTCAGTGGTAAACAACCCTGACATGGATCTCTTAAATCTGGTGCAGTTCTAAACAGCACTCTACTTTGAGTAAAACCTCCATTCCAATCTGGAAAGTATTCACAGCACTTCACTTTTCCCACATTTTATTATGTTACAGCCTTATTCAAAAATGAATTAAATTAATTTTTTCCCTTCAAAATTCTACACACAATACCCAATAATGACAATGTGAAAAAACTTATTTTGAAATTATTGGTAATTAATTGAGCTCAGCTGCATCCTGTTTCCACTGATCATCCTTGAGATCTTTCTACAGCTAACTGGAGTCTATCTGGGGTGAAGTCAGTTGATTGGACATGATCTGGAAAGGCACACACCTGTCTACATATAAAGTCCCACAGTTGACAGTGCATGTCAGAGCACAAACCAAGCATGAAGTCAAAGGAATTGTCTGTAGACCTCCGAAACAGGATTGTCTCAAGGCACAAATATGGGGAGGTGTACAGAAACATGTCTGCTGCTTTGAAGGTCCCAATGAGCACAGTGGCCTCCATGACTGTAAATGGAGGAAGTTCAGATCCACTAGGACTCTTCCTAGAGTTGGCCACCCTTCTAAACTGAGTGATCAGGGGAGAAGGGCCTTAGGCAGGGAGGTGACCAGGAGCCTGACAGTTACTCTGTCAGAGGTCCAGCATTCTTCTGTGGAGAGAGGAGAACCTTCCATAAGGACAGTAATACACTCAAAAATATATAAATAAATAAATAAATATCTTGCTGAGTGAACATAAAAAAAAATATGCAAAGTATATTCACCAAGTAAAATGCGTTTTTCTAGCCAGAAACAATTTTGCTGAGTCACCTGAGTGTAAATTTGTTGGGTCAACATGATGAATTAGCGTTACTGTTACCTAATTACCATGGTTCAGTCCAACAAGGCCAAGGAAGTCCCTTTGGAAGAGCCCAGACCTGAATCTGATTAAATATCTCTGGAGAGATCTGAAAATGGCTGTGCACCGACGCTCCCCATCCAACCTGGTGGAGCTAGAGAGGTGCTACAAAGAGGAATGGACAAAACTGCCCAAAGATAGGTGCACCAAGCTTGCGGCATCATATTCAAGAAGACTTGAGGCTGTAATTGCAGCCAAAAGTGCATCAACAAAGTATTGAGCAAAGCATGTGAATACTTATGTGCATGTGATTTCTTCCTAGTTTTTTTTATTTTTAATGAATTTACAAGAGTAGAATTTGGAAGGAAAAAATTATTTACTCTAATTTGGAATAAGTATGTAAATAAGTCCCTTCAGCTGCTCCCTTGTTTGCACTGGGGTCAACATCCTAATCCAAGGTGGATCTGCATGTTGAATTGGCACAGGTTTAAGCCAGATGCTCTTCCTGATGTAAATCCACATCACACTGGAGAAATGTAGCAGGAGTGGCGGTTGAACCAGGAACCTTCCACACTGTACCCAAGTGCATTATCTACTTGGCCACCACCCCTGCCTTTTTCGAATCAGGGTATAATGCTGCTTTTACACATAATGATGGCACGTCACGAATGCCACGAAGTATACACTCTTGGCCGCTGATCACGAATGTGATGATTTGAGGCAGAGGCGTCAGGTGTTCTGAGAAACTGCTGCCACCTGTTACCATGTGTTACAATTAAATGGCACGTGTTGCTGGAGTATTATCAGGAACCATTACGCATGGTCAAGAATAATGTTCTGCATTGTTGCGCGCTATCGCGCGTAACAGCACATTGTTCTGTCACATTGTGAATGAGGCGAATTGTCTCCACACACACACACCCATATTCACTCTACCATCAGTTGCTGAACAATTCAGATTGCTCCAGTTTGCTCCTCAAAATCCACAGCAGAAGAACTTTGTGATTGCATGCTTAGGTTGGCTCTGTGCCATGGAGTGGTGCAGAAAGGAGGAGGAGATGGAGAGAGCCAGATGTGTGGCTTCACATGGCTCTCGTCTCGCTCATTTTCCCAAACATCAGTTCACATGCAGCAGGTGGAACACCTGCAGGAGTGCGCTGAGGAGCACTGGAACAAAACATTTAGCTGATTTGGTGTCACTGTCCTTCTTCAGCATACTGCAGCAATAAAACTGAATGCGGTGCAGCAGGGTTTAATTGTGCGCATGTCAGAGAAGAACGCTGTCACGCTTTATTAAGGATCACCACTAATCAAGGTGGATTAACACGCTCAGTTGCAACCTCCACAAAATGAGGCGAAATGAAGGTGGTCCATGACATTCGTGGATGATTTTTTGACAGGTAAAAACATGCTTCAGGAAAATCACGCAACAACACGCACTATTAAGAAACCTATTCAGATGTGTTAAGTTAAGAATGTCAGGAATGTGCCAAGAATGATGCAAATATGACATTCGTAACGAGTCTTGCCTATGTGTAAATGCAGCATTACATAGCAAAATGTGGAAAAAGTGAAGCTCTGTGAATACTTTCCGGATGCAGAATGTAGATCAATATTTTTTGTTATTCACACCAGATAACAATACCAATGCCCTGCCCTGAGGGTTTTGCAATTTGAAAAATTCTGCAGTGAAAAATAGCAAGCATATCCTTTAAGTCCCTGTACTTCTGACATACTGGCAATTCCCATAACCAGGCAAATGTATTTTTAGTTATCCTTTCCTGATACAGTCAGAGAGGGAAAGTTGGGCCACAGTGGAAATTCAATTAAGGTTAATGACACACTGCAAACACAACACATTGCTGTACTTCCATGTGTGTCTGTGTGTGCAAGCATGCACAGCACTGTAATGTGGTTATATAACCTCAACAGCCGTCATTCAGTTTCTTTGCACAGTCCATTAAAAGAAAAGAACAGCAGACTGCATCCTGAAGTCAGAGTTCTCTACACACACACACACACACACACACACACACACACACACACACACACACACACACACACACACACACACACACACACACACACACACACACACACACACACACACACACACACACACACACACACATAGGGCTGTACCAATACCACTTTTTTTCTAGACTGAGTACAAGTACGAGTGCATACATTTGTGTACTCGTTGATACAGAGTACTAATACAAATACTTAGGGCTCCTTCACACATTGTACGAATGTGGCTGAATTGTGTATGAAGCAGGAATCGTATGCAATAGGTGTAAAATTGGAGCTGCCTCCAATGCCTCGTACACCTGTTGCTACAACTATTTGCGCACACCAGCGGCTGAAAGACAGAGTGTGCGCTGTGAGAGCCCATCGAACCCTCTCATGGCAGGTGTCGGCCAAATTCCAGGTGACACACACGAACATCTAACACCGCTTACTTGGCACTTAGAAAGTATACTCAACAAAAATATAAACGCAACACTTTTGATTTTGCTCCCATTTTGTATGAGATTAACTCAAAGATCTAAAACTTTTTCCACATACACAATATCACCATTTCCCTCAAATATTGTTCACAAACCAGTCTAAATCTGTGATAGTGAGCACTTCTCCTTTGCTGAGATAATCCATCCCACCTCACAGGTGTGCCATACCAAGATGCTGATTAGACACCATGATTAGTGCACAGGTGTGCCTTAGACTGTCCACAATAAAAGGCCACTCTGAAAGGTGCAGTTTTGTTTTAATGGGGGGGGGATACCAGTCAGTATCTGGTGTGACCACCATTTGCCTCATGCAGTGCAACACATCTCCTTCGCATCATCCGTGAAGAGAACCCCTCTCCAACGTGCCAAATGGCAGCGAATGTGAGCATTTGCCCACTCAAATCGGTTACGACGACGAACTGGAGTCAGGTCGAGACCCCGATGTGGACGACGAGCATGCAGATGAGCTTCCCTGAGACAGTTTCTGACAGTTTGTGCAGAAATTCTTTGGTTATGCAAACCGATTGTTTCAGCAGCTGTCCGAGTGGCTGGTCTCAGACGATCTTGGAGGTGAACATGCTGGATGTGGAGGTCCTGGGCTGGTGTGGTTACACGTGGTCTGCGGTTGTGAGGCTGGTTGGATGTACTGCCAAATTCTCTGAAATGCCTTTGGAGACGGCTTATGGTAGAGAAATGAACATTCAATACACAAGCAACAGCTCTGGTTGACATTCCTGCTGTCAGCATGCCAATTGCACGCTCCCTCAAATCTTGCGACATCTGTGGCATTGTGCTGTGTGATAAAACTGCACCTTTCAGAGTGGCCTTTTATTGTGGACAGTCTAAGGCACACCTGTGCACTAATCATGGTGTCTAATCAGCATCTTGGTATGGCACACCTGTGAGGTGGGATGGATTATCTCAGCAAAGGAGAAGCGCTCACTATCACAGATTTAGACTGGTTTGTGAACAATACTTGAGAGAAATGGTGATATTGTGTATGTGGAAAAAGTTTTAGATCTTTGAGTTCATCTCATACAAAATGGGAGCAAAACCAAAAGTGTTGCGTTTATATTTTTGTTGAGTGTATGTGGCCATTCACGCTGTTAGCACGAAAATAGTGAGCAGACGATCACTTTCAAGCTGACTGTGAAATTTGTCTAAGTGCCCCCACGAGTGTGGCATTGCTAAACAGCAAAGCACATGTGGCATGCCAGAGTGTCAACTCCCCCCGGAACACACGTGCCGTGCGTGTGAATCATGCGTGTTGCCCCCCCCCCCATTCACAACATATGTGGCAGATGTGTTGCGGATGGAGGGAAATAACTAAATAGCAGTAAAAATAACTAAAAACAAATGATCACATAACACAGACACAGAGTAACACTTTGGTGTGTGCGCTGAACTGACAGGAGGCATGGCCGCCGACAGCCACAGCTGTTGAGATCTCTGGTTCTGGACATCACAGCTGGGGAACACGTACCATCTTTGGATGGACATGAACTTACAACTGTCCACTGTGACGTGCATGTATCTGCTTGCTGTCCTCACGTGGACATACATAAAAACACATATCGCTATTGCGACGGGCTGGAGCGAGTGAGCACATACACTGATAGGCTGCCCCAGTTGAAACGGCCCATCAGATCATAACACACAGTGGGCGATCTGAATGTCGTGTCACCCACGTGAGCTCTGTTCCACATGGCGTGGTGTCTGTCCTGCGGCATGCCGTCCACAGGACACGTGTGTCGGACCTGACACACGCATGGGGCCGGCTGCACATGCCAGATCAGTAGATGTAGACATGATAAGAGTGCACTGCTTCATTCATGTCATTACATGACTACATCTGTGACCATGGGTCATGTACATAGGAACAGATGGTTCATACTTGCTCGATAAGAGGGGTTCAATAAAATGCGGTGTTTTTTTGATGACGTGTGGATTTATTTTTTAAAATACGTGTTGTGTGTGGGCCGCTGAAGAGGAGGTACTGCTGGCCCATCACCACCAGAGGGCGCCCTGCCTGGAGTGCGGGCTCCAGGCACCAGAGGGCGCCGCCGCCTGATGAGAGCAGCCAGGGTGACAGCTGTCACCCATTACTGGACACAGCTGACTTCACTCAGTACGGAGGTATATCAGCAGGACAGCGTCTCCACCTCAGTGCCGAGAAATCACCTTGAGTTTCAGGTAATCACCTCTGCAACATATATCTGTGTTCAGATAAGTACTCACCTTTCCTGCTTCAGTGTGACAAGAGGTGGAGGCGGCTTTGCCCCTCTCATCTACCGGGTGCGGTCGCATCCCACCCTGTGTGTTTGTGTTCTTTCCCGCCAGCAGTACCGGATCCGACGAGCGGAGGCAGTGGCCACCTGGGAATTCGGGACTTGGCGGTTCCAGTACTTCTGGGTTTCGGTGGCAGAGGAGATCTGGGTGGTTCCGGTTCAACTAGGACGGACGTCTCCTACCTTCGGGCCTGCCCACAAGACACCAGCAGATTTCGGCTTACATCTCCAAATTGCTAATTGTTGTATCAGTTGTGCTATTTTCACAACAGTAAAACTTGTTCTTACTTTTCTCCATTGTCCGTTCATTGCGCCCCCTGTTGTGGGTCCGTGTACCTACACTTTCACAACAGGATTTCTCGGCCAGCGTCATGGATCCCGAGGGGCGTCAACCGGCTGTTGAACGGCCACTGGAAGACCAAGACGTGGCGGAGGCTTCGGGAGGGGTAATCGGTGAGTTGCAGCGGATCCTCACCGCTTTCACCTCTCGGATCGATTTAATGACCGAGCAACACGTTCTCCTAAACCGCAGGGTGGAGGCTCTCGCCGCACAAGTGGAGGCACGCCCTTCGGGCGCCGCTGCGGCTCTCCCTCCCGAGGACCCTGCGCGCGAAAGTAACGTTCCACTGGTCGTTCAACGGTCCCTCCCTCCGTCCCCAGAAGCATACATAAGCCCTCCAGAACCGTACGGAGGCTGTGTGGAGACGTGCGCGGACTTTCTTATGCAGTGTTCGCTCGTCTTCGCTCAGCGTCCTGTGATGTACGCGACGGATGCTAGCAAAGTAGCTTATGTGATAAACCTGCTTCGCGGGGAGGCACGCGCTTGGGCTACAGCGCTCTGGGAGCAGAACTCTCGGCTCCTTCATACTTACGATGGGTTTGTACGGGAGCTCAGAACGGTGTTCGATCATCCCAACAGAGGAGAGTCCGCTTCAACCGCACTACTGTCCATGCGACAGGGACGTCGGAGCGCAGCTGCCTATGCAGTCGCCTTTCGCATCGCGGCGGCGAGATCCGGCTGGAATAGCACTGCCCTCCGCGCTGCCTTTGTAAACGGACTGTCTCTGGTCCTAAAAGAGCACCTGGTGGCTAAGGACGAACCGCGAGATTTAGATGGGCTCATTGATCTAGTCATACGACTCGACAACCGGTTAGAAGAACGCCGTCGGGAACGAGGCGAAGGGCGTGGCCAGGCACGCGTCGTCCCTCTCCCTTCCGGGTCCGATCGAGCTCCGCCCTCCCCACGCTCCTCTGTTCCTGCGCTCCGTGCGCTTACGGCTCCCCCTGCTGACGAAGCTATGGACACGAGCAGGGCAACATTTAGGGCACCTGGAGCACAAAGGAGGCGGGCCCACGGAGCTTGTTATGTTTGTGGCTCGAGTGAGCATATGGCAAACGACTGCCCCGAGCGGTTAAACTCCAACGCCCGCCCTTAGAGACTGGGCCAGGGGTGGGCCAAAACATTCACGTGGGACACACCCACATTGCTACACGACTCCCAGTCACAATCCTGTATGAGGATTCAACCCTGAAGGCCCCAGCACTGGTGGACACGGGCTCTGAGGGGAATCTGCTTGACAGCAGATGGGCCAGGGAGATAGGGCTCCCTCTGGTGGCTCTTACCTCGCCTGTGCAGGTTCGAGCACTAGATGGCTCCCTACTCCCACCAATCACGCATCTCTGGTGGTGTCAGGTAACCACCGGGAGGTGATCGAGTTCTTCGTGACTCAGGCCACCTCCCGTGTGGTTTTAGGGTTTCCATGGATGCTTAAGCACAATCCCCGGATTGATTGGCCGTCCGGGGTAGTGGTGCAGTGGAGCGAAACCTGCCATCGGGAGTGTCTCGGTTCCTCGGTTCCTCCCGGCTCCCAAGCTAAGGAGGAGGTCCGAGTCCCGCCCAATCTGAAGGCGGTGCCAGCGGAGTACCATGACCTCGCTGACGTGTTCAGCAAGGATCTGGCTCTCGCGCTTCCTCCCCACCGCCCGTACGATTGTGCCATTGATTTGGTTCCAGGCAGTGAGTTCCCGTCCAGTAGGCTGTACAACCTCTCACGGCCGGAACGCGAATCAATGGAGACCTACATCCGGGACTCATTAGCCGCCGGGTTGATCCGGAATTCCACCTCACCGATGGGCGCAGGTTTCTTTTTTGTGGGTAAAAAAGATGGCGGACTTCGTCCATGCATTGATTACAGGGGGTTGAACGAGATCACGGTCCGCAACCGATACCCGTTGCCCTTGTTGGATTCAGTGTTCACCCCCTTGCATGGAGCCAAGATTTTCACCAAGCTGGATCTTAGGAATGCGTATCATTTGGTTCGGATTCGGAAGGGAGACGAATGGAAGACGGCATTTAACACCCCCTTAGGTCATTTTGAGTACCTGGTCATGCCGTTCGGTCTCACTAATGCTCCCGCGACCTTCCAAGCGTTGGTAAACGATGTCTTGCGGGACTTCCTGCACCGGTTCGTCTTCGTATATCTAGACGATATACTCATCTTTTCCCCGGATCCTGAGACTCATGTCCGGCATGTCCGTCAGGTCCTGCAGCGGTTGTTGGAGAACCGTCTGTTTGTGAAGGGCGAGAAGTGTGAGTTCCACCGCACTTCTTTGTCCTTCCTGGGGTTTATCATCTCCTCTAACTCCGTCGCCCCGGATCCGGCCAAGGTTGCGGCGGTGAGAGATTGGCCCCAACCCACAAGCCGTAGGAAGCTGCAACAGTTCCTCGGCTTTGCTAATTTCTATAGGAGGTTCATTAAGGGCTACAGTCAGGTAGTTAGCCCCCTGACAGCCCTGACCTCTCTAAAAGTTCCCTTCACCTGGTCGGACCGGTGCGAGGCCGCGTTCAAGGAGTTGAAACGGCGCTTCTCGTCTGCACCAGTTCTGGTGCAGCCCGATCCTAGCCGCCAGTTAGTGGTCGAAGTGGATGCCTCGGACTCAGGGATAGGAGCGGTGCTCTCCCAGAGCGGGAAGACCGATAAGGTCCTTCACCCGTGTGCCTATTTCTCTCGCAGGTTGACCCCCGCTGAACGGAATTATGACGTCGGCAATCCGGAACTCCTTGCTGTGAAAGAGGCCCTCGAAGAGTGGAGACATCTGTTGGAGGGAACAGCCGTGCCATTCACGGTTTTCACTGACCATCGGAACCTGGAGTACATCAGGACCGCTAAGCGTCTGAACCCCAGGCAAGCCCGCTGGTCACTGTTCTTTGGCCGTTTTGACTTCCGGATTACCTACCGCCCCGGGACCAAGAATCAAAGATCGGACGCATTGTCCCGGGTGCACGAGGATGAAGTCAAAACGGAACTGTCGGATCCCCCGGATCCCATCATCCCGGAGTCCGCTATCGTGGCCGCCCTCACCTGGGACGTGGAGAAGACCGTCCGGGAGGCCCTGACCCGTGTCCCGGACCCCGGAAACGGACCAAAGGACAAACTATACGTCCCACCAGAGGCTAGGGCTGCAGTCCTGGACTTCTGTCACGGTTCTAAGCTCTCCTGTCACCCAGGGGTGCGAAGGACCGTGACAGTCGTCCGGCAACGCTTCTGGTGGGCATCCCTGGAGGCCGACGTCCGGGACTACATCCAGGCCTGTACCACCTGCGCCAGGGGCAAGGCTGACCACAAGAAGACCTCAGGGCAGCTACAGCCACTGCCCGTGCCTCATCGCCCCTGGTCCCATATCGGCCTGGACTTCGTCACGGGTCTCCCGCCGTCCCAGGGAAACACCGTCGTCTTCACGATAGTGGACCGTTTCTCCAAGGCGGCCCACTTCGTGGCCCTCCCGAAGCTTCCAACGGCCCAGGAGACAGCGGACCTCCTGGTCCACCACGTCGTCCGTCTGCATGGCATCCCATCAGACATCGTCTCCGATCGCGGTCCCCAGTTCACCTCACACGTCTGGAGGAGTTTCTGCCGGGAACTGGGGGCCACGGTCAGCCTCTCGTCTGGGTATCACCCCCAGACCAACGGGCAAGCAGAGCGGGCGAATCAGGAATTGGAGCAGACACTACACTGTGTGACAGCCGCGCACCTGACGGCCTGGAGTACCCACCTGGCCTGGATCGAGTACGCTCACAACAGCCAAGTGTCATCTGCCACCGGCCTCTCCCCGTTTGAGGTGTGCTTGGGGTATCAGCCCCCCTTGTTTCCGGTGGTCGAGGGAGAGGTCGGTGTGCCCTCGGTCCAGGCCCACCTACGGAGGTGCCGTCGGGTGTGGCGTGCCGCCCGCTCTGCCTTGTTGAAGGCCCAGACGAGGGCGAAGACACATGCAGACCGGCGGCGGGCCCCAGCTCCCACGTATCGTCCTGGGCAGGAAGTGTGGTTGTCCACCAAGGACATTCCCCTTCAAGTGGACTCCCCAAAGCTCCAAGAACGATACATCGATCCCTTTAAAATCCGCAAAATCATCAATCCCGCCGCAGTGAGGCTTCAGCTGCCGGCCTCGCTGCGGATTCACCCAGTGTTCCATGTCTCCCGGATAAAGCCCCATCACACCTCACCCCTCTGCACCCCGGGTCCGGCACCACCTCCTGCCCGGATCATCGACGGGGAACCGGCTTGGACCGTGCGTCGGCTCCTCGATGTCCGTCGAATGGGCCGGGGTCTTCAGTACCTGGTGGACTGGGAGGGGTACGGCCCCGAGGAACGCTCCTGGGTGAAGAGGAGCTTCATCCTGGACCCGGCCCTCCTGGCCGACTTTTACCGTCGCCATCCGGAGAAGCCCGGTCGTGCGCCAGGAGGCGCCCGTTGAGGGGGGGGTCCTGTTGTGTGTGGGCCGCTGAAGAGGAGGTACTGCTGGCCCATCACCACCAGAGGGCGCCCTGCCTGGAGTGCGGGCTCCAGGCACCAGAGGGCGCCGCCGCCTGATGAGAGCAGCCAGGGTGACAGCTGTCACCCATTACTGGACACAGCTGACTTCACTCAGTACGGAGGTATATCAGCAGGGCAGCGTCTCCACCTCAGTGCCGAGAAATCACCTTGAGTTTCAGGTAATCACCTCTGCAACATATATCTGTGTTCAGATAAGTACTCACCTTTCCTGCTTCAGTGTGACAAGAGGTGGAGGCGGCTTTGCCCCTCTCATCTACCGGGTGCGGTCGCATCCCACCCTGTGTGTTTGTGTTCTTTCCCGCCAGCAGTACCGGATCCGACGAGCGGAGGCAGTGGCCACCTGGGAATTCGGGACTTGGCGGTTCCAGTACTTCTGGGTTTCGGTGGCAGAGGAGATCTGGGTGGTTCCGGTTCAACTAGGACGGACGTCTCCTACCTTCGGGCCTGCCCACAAGACACCAGCAGATTTCGGCTTACATCTCCAAATTGCTAATTGTTGTATCAGTTGTGCTATTTTCACAACAGTAAAACTTGTTCTTACTTTTCTCCATTGTCCGTTCATTGCGCCCCCTGTTGTGGGTCCGTGTACCTACACTTTCACAACAATACGTCTATCTCCTTGTTGATTTCAGGAATTTTTCCACACCTTTTATAGGACAGCGATGGTAGTGCAGTGGTAAAGTTTCTGGCTGGCAATCACAGCTTTTGTAAATTATAGGTTCGAATCCCGTGGTGGCATGTATTGTTTTTTTTCATACCAGCTGTGCGATGTGGTTGCTCATCACACAGCTGCTCTCACTGTGTTCCCACTGTGATGGCTTTGTGCACGAGCGTGCAGCGAGTTCATTCATGCCTGCCTGATGTATCCCTCCCACCGTTGGCTCGATATTGTCGTGGTCTGCTCATACGAACTGTTTCACCGTCATTCGGCCTGATGTCTACTTATTCGTACTCTGTGTGAAGAGGCCCTTAATGATACCATTATAGTTTTATGATGACTTTGAAATCATGTTTTACTCATCAGTTGTTCCTTACTTTTTGACTGTAACTGCTATCAATATCATTTGCTTTGTTTAATTCACAAGCATTTCACTTAAAACACATAACTTCACTTTTTGACTGCAACAAATTGTCCTTTAATATTAACCATGTGTTTCTTGACAAACACGACACTGGCAGACATTAAAAGCCTTTTTTGAAAATGTGAGGAGCAGATTCTTTTTGAAGCATCTCTGTATTATCAGCTGTGAGCCTGGTTGTTTTTATCTACAATGTGTGACACTGAACTAAACAGCCTTTCACTCTCCACACTTTTTTTTTTAGCTTTTAATTGAATACGTACAGGTAACACACACAAATACAGACCGTAAATATCAACCCCCTCCCCCCCAAAAAAGGTGAAACATTTAAGTATTGGAGGAGCACGCACGGTGTTGGGCGGCATCTCCGCACTGCATGGATGCAAAACGGAGTAATTTTAACATTATTTTAATTATTTATTTATTTAGTCTTGGGTGGGTCATGGGATGATTTCATCGTGTACACACAGACTCACCTGTTGCCTCACCTGTTGCCTGTGGAAACTGAGATGTTAATGAATGAAGCGCACAATGACTCTTTCAACTTGAGGCACAAAAGTGCGGCCCATGTAAAGGAGAGGAATTAAGCAGCGCCATAGACATTCAACAAACGTTTTAGACCTGTAGTGGTCTCACATCGTCCTGGACAGCCACACCAGGGGCTGAAACTCACCAATCTGATGGACAATCTCCACCGCTGAAACCGTGATCTGACAGAGAGAACTGTGGCACAAAACCCTGAAGTCACAGAGGAACTTTTTCAGCCACGACAAGGAATTAAAGTATTTTCAGATGTTGTTTTCCAAACTCAGGAGACTGTATGTGGATAATTTTTCTTAAGGATCATGTAATGATGAATTCCATGAACAGGTAAGACCTTTTATTTACTCTGTGTGTGAATTTACTCCACATGATGACTGCGGCTTCCAGCCGATCAATGGACAGCATTGATGGACGTTTTTTGAGTGATAAGTGAATCATTTGAAAGCCTGTAAAAGTCCACAGGTTTAGCAGCATCGTTTTTTAAACCGCAGTGGTCAAAACGTATGAAAAAAGAGAGGTTTTATGATTACAAGTACAAGTAAATGAATACGGGATCGGGCTGATATCCGATACTGGTATTGGGATTGATGCAGCCCTTATATATATATATATATATATATATATATATATATATATATATATATATATATATATATATATATATATATATATATATATACGAGGTCTGTTAGAAAAGTATCCGACCTTTTTATTTTTTTCAAAAACCATATGGATTTGAATCGTGTGATTGCATCAGCCAAGCTTGAACCTTCGTGCGCATGCGTGAGTTTTTTCACACCTGTCGGTTGCGTCATTCGCCTGTGAGCAGGCTTTGTGTGAGCACTGGTCCACCCCTCTCGTCGTTTTTTTATTGCGAATAAATATCTGAACGATTTACAGCTTTGCTGCATTAATTTTTTTCCAGAAACTGTGAGAGACCTCCAGGTGGACACTGTTCGGAAAATTAATATGGGTTTCAGGGACGATTTTGTGGGGATTACACAGATTAAGGAGTGTTACTGCCACTTTAAGGACGGCCCACAACTGCTGAGAGTGCGCCGCGCTCCCAGCGCCAATCGACAGGCTCACACCCCACTGAAACAACCAGATCATTTCCAACGTGAAGGCTTTGTTGATCCAGGACGTCGTCTGACTTTCACAAAAAAGCAGGAGACGTGGACATCAGCACTTTTTCGGCACATTCCACTGTTACAGGAGTTTTTTTCATGGAAAGAAAAGCGATGATCCGGGCAGGCGGAGGCGCCGATCCGGGGGCACAGAGGGGAGAGGTGTGGCAGAGTTTGAGTCTGGAGACATGGAATACTGGATGTATCCACAGTGAAGCTGGCAGCTTCAGCTTCACTGCGGCTGGACTGGGGACCTTCACGATGGTGAAGGGTCCTATAAATCTGTCCTTCAGCCTCTGGGATTCCGTTTGCAGAGGTATGTCCTTTGTGGATAACCAAACCGACTGCCCGGGCTGGTATGCAGGGGCCGGGGAACGCCGGCGGTCTGCATGGACCTTAGCCCTCGTCCGGGCTCTGAGCAGGGCAGAGCAGGCGGTACGCCACACCCGACGGCACTTCCTCAGATGGGCCTGGACCGAGGGCACCCCGACCTCTCCCTCCACTAGCAGAAACAATGGGGGCTGGTACCCCAAACACACCTCAAACGGGGAGAGGCCGGTGGCAGATGAAACTTGGCTATTATGAGCGTACTCGATCCAGGCCAGATGGTCACTCCAGGCCGTCGGGTGCGCGGAGGTCACGCAGTGGAGGGCCTGCTCCAGTTCCTGGTTCGTCCGCTCTGCCTGCCCGTTCATCTGGGGGTGGTACCCAGACGAGAGACTGACAGTGGCCCCCAGTTCCCTGCAGAAACTCCTCCAGACCTGGGAGGAGAACTGAGGACCACGATCTGAGACAATGTCTGCCGGAATCCCATGCAGACGCACGATGTGGTGGACCAGGAGGTCTGCAGTCTCCTGGGCCATCGGGAGCTTCGGGAGGGCCATGAAGTGGGCCGCCTTGGAGAACCGGTCCACTATCGTTAAGATGGTGGTGTTGCCCTGGGACGGCGGGAGGCCCGTGACAAAGTTCAGGCCGATATGAGACCAGGGGCGACGAGGCACAGGCAGAGGCTGGAGGAGGCCTTGGGCCTTGTGATGGTCGGCTTTGCCCCTGGCACAGGTGGTGCAGGCCTGGACATACTCCCGGACGTCGGCTTCCATAGATGCCCACCAGAAGCGCTGCTGGACCACTGCCAAGGTCCTTCGCACCCCTGGGTGTCAGGAGAGCTTGGAACCGTGACAGAAGTCAAGGGCCGCAGCCCTGGCCTCTGGTAGGACGTACAATTTGTCCTTCGGACCTGTCCCCGGGTTCGGACTCCGTGTCAGGGCCTCCGGGACGGTCTTCTCCACGTCCCAGGTAAGGGTGGCCATGACAGTGGACTCGGGGATGATGGTTTCAGGGGGGTCTGACAGCTTGGTCTTGACCTCCTCTTCATGCACCCGGGACAGGGCGCCAGATCGTTGGTTCTTTGTCCCGGGGCGGTAGGTGATCCGGAAGTCAAAACGCCCGAAGAACAGTGACCAGCGGGCTTGCCTGGGGTTCAGACGCTTCGCGGTCCGGATGTACTCCAGGTTCCGATGGTCCGTGAAAACCGTGAATGGTACCGATGCTCCCTCCAACAGGTGTCTCCACTCCTCAAGAGCCTCCTTCACCGCAAGAAGTTCCCGATTGCCGACGTCATAGTTCCGTTCAGCTGGGGTCAACCTGCGGGAAAAGTAGGCACATGGATGGAGAACCTTGTCGGACTCCCCGCTCTGGGACAGCATGGCTCCTATCCCTGAGTCAGAGGCATCCACTTCAACAACAAACTGGTGCTTGGGATCGGGCTGCACCAGAACCGGTGCAGTCGAGAACCGGCGTTTCAACTCCCTAAACGTGGCTTCGCACCGATCCGACCAGGTGAAGGGGACTTTTGTGGAGGTCAGGGCTGTCAGGGGGCTAACTACCTGACTGTAGCCCTTGATGAACCTCCGGTAGAAATTTGCAAAACCGAGGAACTGTTGTAGTTTCCTACGGTTCGTTGGTTGGGGCCAATCTCTCACCGCCGCAACCTTGGCCGGATCAGGGGCGACGGAGTTGGAGGAGATTATGAACCCCAAGAAGGACAAAGAAGTGCAGTGGAACTCACACTTCTCGCCCTTCACAAACAGCCAGTTCTCCAACAACTGCTGTAGGACCTGACGTACATGCTTGACATGGGTCTCAGGATCCGGAGAAAAGATGAGTATATCATCTAGATATACGAAGACAAACCGATGCAGGAAGTCCCGCAAGACATCATTAATCAACGCTTGGAATGTCGCGGGCGCATTGGTGAGGCCGAACGGCATGACCAGGTACTCAAAGTGACCTAACGGGGTGTTAAATGCCGTCTTCCACTCGTCTCCCTCCCGGATCCGAGCCAGGTGATAAGCATTCCTAAGATCCAATTTCGTGAAAATTTGGGCTCCATGCAGGGGCGTGAACACTGAATCCAACAGAGGTAACGGGTATCGGTTGCGAACCGTGATCTCGTTCAGCCCTCTGTAATCAATGCATGGACAGAGTCCGCCGTCCTTCTTGCCCACAAAAAAGAAACCAGCACCCATCGGGGAGATGGAGTTCCAGATCAACCCAGCAGCTAACGAGTCCCGGATGTAGGTCTCCATTGATTCGCGTTCCGGACGTGAGAGGTTGTACAGCCTGCTGGACGGGTACTCAGCGCCCGGTATCAAATCAATGGCACAATCGTACGGACAGTGCGGGGGCAGCGTGAGTGCCAGATCCTTGCTGAAGACGTCAGCAAGGTCGTGGTACTCGGCCGGCACCGCCGCCAGATTGGGGGGGACTAAAACCTCCTCCTTAGCTGTCACACCGGGTGGAACCGAGGATCCTAAACACTCCCGGTGGCAGGTTTCGCTCCACTGAACCACAACCCCAGACGGCCAATCAATCCGGGGATTGTGTTTTAACACCCTTGGAAAACCCAAAATCACTCGGGAGGTAGAAGGTGTTACATAAAACACAATCTCCTCCCTGTGATTCCCAGACACCACCAACGTCACTGGCTGTGTCTGGTGTGTGATTAGTGGAAGAAGGGTGCCATCTAGCGCCCGCACCGACAATGGTGACGGTAAGGCCACTAGAGGGAGCCCAACCTCCTTTGCCCATCTGCTATCCAGCAGATTCCCCTCCGACCCCGTGTCCACCAGTGCTGGGGCGTGAAGGGTTAGATCCCCACTCATGATCGTGACTGGGATTCGTGCAGATCGTCGAGGTTTCCCCACGTGGGTGTTGTGACCCACCCTTAGCCCAGTCTCTAAGGACGAGTGCTGCTGTTTTGACCGTTTGGGGCATTCTCTCTGTGTGTGCTCGGTAGAGCTGCAGAGAAAACACTCTCCACGGATCAGCCTCCTTTGTCTCTGATCTGATCGTTTTTTGGCCATGCTCATTTCCATAGCAACGTCAGCGGGGGGAGCTGTTGTCACGTGGAGAGCCCTGGCAGTGGAGCGTGGGGAAGTCGGCTCCCTTTCAGACCCGGGAGGAAGAGAGACGGCTTGTTCCTGACCACGCCCCTCGTCTCGCTCCCGTCGGTGTTCCGTTAATCGGTTGTCTAACCGTATAACCAGGTCGATAAGCCCATCTAAATCCCGCGGCTCGTCCTTCGCCGCCAGGTGCTCCTTAAAGACCAGAGACAGTCCGTTTACAAAGGCGGCGCGGAGCGCAACAGCATTCCAGCCGGCTCGCGCTGCCGCGATGCGGAAGTCAACTGCGTACTTCGCTGCGCTCCGACGCCCCTGCCGTATCGACAGCAGCACACTTGAAGCGGTCTCGCCTCTATGAGGGTGGTCGAACACCTGTCGGAACTCCCTCACAAACTCAGTATAAACCGTTAGGAGCCGTGAATTCTGCTCCCAAAGCGCCGTAGCCCAGGCGCGTGCCTCTCCTCGAA